>NW_009915094.1:0-32198 GCF_000696875.1 Nestor notabilis | reverse complement strand
GGTCTGCGGCGTCAGGCGGCCGGGAGGTTGTGTGCAGGGGCATGAGGTACATAAAGACGTATCGTTTACCCTGTGTGCATACTTCACTCTGTATAGGTCTGTCTAAGATAAAAGTTATGTATATTTACTGACATATACATGTATGTAAGTATATATAACTTGTACCCCATATATATTTATTATATATTGCCTACATATATTTACTTTTATATATACACGATTACATGTGTATGTATATGTATATGTATATGTATATGTATATGTAAGTAAATATATATAGGGAATATATATACTTATGTACATAGATAAGTTGTATATATTCTGTCCCCTCCTTTGAGAGAGGACAGAAACGTTGTAAATAAATGACATGTTACTTACATATATTACACATACAAATACAATATGCTATGTGCATGCACACATAATTTTAAATACATAAACATGTAGGTATAGATATATCTATAGCTGCAGACAAGGGCTTGCCAGGCACCCCTGTGTGGGGCGGCAGGGTGCTGCCCACCCTTGCTGTCCCCCAGCCTTCTCACTGTCACCAGCTGTGTTATTTGTGAGCTCCTGCAGTGGGACAAGGCACAGAGGACCATGACTCAGCTGCTTGGCTGGGTGGTGTCCAGCCAGTGTTTGGCAGAGATAAGCTCTCCCAAGCATCCTCCCTTTATTCTGGGCTTTTTGTTTGCTTTTGTCCTGACACACAAAACAAAACTCCTCCGAGGACTGCTGCAGCTGGGGCAAGTGTAAGAGGCAGAGCGGTGATGACAGAGGAGAGGTATCCCAAAGTAAGTGACTGAGTGAGTTCACAGGGCTCCTGAATGGAAAATGTGGGAAGGGGGCTATGTCCATGTGCACCTGCTCAGAGACCCACCAATACACTGTGTAAGATGCTGCAGGAGTTAGTACCATTAACGCCTACAGCATCCTGAGAGTCTTTCACCTGTACTGTCAACTCAGTTTTGGCAGAGACATGGCACGTGGGTTGTCATGCCTCTGAACTTGCTTCAGCAGTGCTGGACAAGCTGTAAGTGTTGAAATCATGTGGTCGTCATTTGATCTATTAAGTTCTGATCCCCTGTGCCTTTAATCCTAAATTCATAGTTTGGGTTGGGTTTGGGTTGGAAGGGACTTTAAAGGTCGTCTAGTTCCAACCTCATCACCACGGGCAGGTTAATGATGGTGCTTATTATGGTGCAACTCTGTGCAAACAATCCCTCAATGTGCACTTTCAATTCGGGGTATTATTTTATATCGTCTTGTGTAGGCGAGGAAGGAGCTTTAGTAGGACACAGGTCCTGTATGAGGATGGAGTTCATTTAGCCTGGGATCTTTTATGCTTACTACCCACTCTCTAATTGCTTTATCCAGTTTAAGTATCTCCTTACAGTCAGACTCCTTACTTGAGGAGCTGCACCCTCACCTAAGACATCTCAGCTGGTTGATGTTTTTCTTTTGCTATGAAGTTCAAAACACACCTGCCCACTTCTGGAAGGCTAAATGTACATTATTAACAATCAGCAGTAGTGCTGTCATTTTGGATAGTACTTTTAAATTATTTTCTTCTAATATTGGCTTTGTTAAGAATTAGATGTTTATTAATATATCTGTGAAGATTTAAAGGCAGGTAGATATTAATATCAAGGTGGAAAAATAAATTGTTTAAGGTCATCTTAGCAGAAAACATAACTGGTATATTGAAATTTAGAAATGGAGAGTAGGCAAAACATTTTAAATCTTTAATTTGTGTTTCCAGTAGTCAAACTTGCATTCAATAATGTAAAAATCTAACAGTGTTTATATTTTTCAAAATTTAAGAATGGGTATGAAATACCCACAGCAACTTACACATGAATGGAAGGCCATTTGCTGTGAACAGACTTCTGTGGGTTTCCATGCTGATGCAGTGCTTCTCATAGTCAAAATACTAAGCTATGCATATATTGTGCAGGTCTTCTAGCAAAAAATGTCTGAATTTTTACCTTGGAACACTGGAACGATAAAGCGCTTTTTATCTACAATAGGGTCTGCTGTGCATTGCCTATCAGTGTTAAGCAAATTGCTAATAACGCTTAGTGTTTTATAGCAGCTTCTTTCTAAGTGAATCTGCATAGGGAGTGATTAAATGCTACAGGGTACTACTCTGGCATTTACATTTTAAAGCCATTTCTGAAACCGAAGTCTCAGATCATCCCTAACGCTTGTTTCCAAGCTCTCTTTTTCATTTTTCCATGTCAGCCATCACCTGTATTAGTTTCTCCACCAGCCATCGAGGCTGTTCAAGAAGCACTTGGAAAGTAATTACAGCTCTAATCTTTAGGTGGAGTTTGCAACTACGGGTCTCTGTGAACGGGACAAAAGTAGATCCACCAAGAAGCCATTTTCTGGCTTTGATAAAGGGATGGGGACAGACGTGACTGGGATCAGCTGTGAGGACAAGGTTGCATTTCTGTCAACATGCAGCAGCTCGACAGCATCTGTGATGGCTTCATGCTCTTATAGTGGAGATCGGAGGCTACCTGGGCTGGTGTAAAGCCTGCTGGTGTTAAGTTAGCCTACTGAAATCTGTTAACGAATTTGTGCTGGCAGAGTAAGTTCACAGAGAATCTGTCCTCTGTGTCATGCTGCCACAAAGCCTTTGATGTGCTGCGTGGAGCGCTGCAACCAGATCTATTGTATCATTAGAGCATAGCAGCCATCACTGGCTCATCCCAGGTGTGTCAGCTATCTGGGTCCTGGCACTCTGAGATGTGTGGGTCACCGCAGCACTTGCAGTACCTGTTCTGGACTTGGAGAGTGGCACCAGTCACCTAAAGGCAGTGGTGGCTGTTCCCAGAGCCACCTGAGGCATGCCATCACTCATCTTACTGACAGCAGTTTTGGCCAGAAACTGCCCAACAAGGGCTGGCAGTCATGTCCCAGCAGCCAGTGCCTCATTACCAGTCATTTGTTCACTTATGGCAGCCTTCTTGCTTACCTCAGGTACCAGAACTGACAGAATTTATACTGGAAAGACTCAGAAGTACTTTAGGCCAGAAATATTTTTAAATTCTTCTATACACGTAAAAATAAAATCAAGTTATGTGAGGTGACCCAAGCAGCTGTTAAAGCTGGTTTACCAACAGCATCACCTACTGCAGCACATTTTCACTGTTCCATGCAGGTGGAGCATTACGTTGGTGAAATTAAAGGTGGCCTGAGACCAGCCATGAAACTCACAGTCATAGGAATGGTACACTCCAACCCCAAGAGGTAGGTAAGGGGGCTGGGGGCAAGTTCACCCTGTCACACATGCTCCTACCTGTCTTCTGAATTTAAAAGATTTCTTGAGGGTCTGTGCTTTTTGGAGGAAGAAAATCAAACAGATGCATAATTTATGGCTTTAATTTTCCTACTCTTAGGCTAAGATTAAAAGAGCAAGCAAGAATTCACTGTTCAGCCTTCCTGGCTGCCCTGTCAGGATTTTCTGTTTCTTGCTCTTACCTAATGCGAACCAGAGGGGGCACACAAGTGGCATTTCTCCTCCAGGAAAAGGTGCTATCTTGAACCTGCGTCTTGGTCATCCGCTGGGGCTGGAATCATCAGCATTTAAAAACTCGTGGTTTTGGCACAGGAGGTGCGGGTTCATTGCTGTGTTTAATCTGGATGACATCAATTATGCTTATCATTACGCTTTCTTGCAGCTACAGTGATCAACTCCAGTGCTTCCAGTGACTTTGCTGTAACCTCTTTCAAGACACAAATTAGAATTGGCTCATGAACAACTGTTGGTTTGATTTCAGTCACAAGAGAGGGAAAGCAACATCAGAAGTCACTAGCATCCAACTGGAAATTGGAGGAGAAACAAAGACCAGCCTGTTCACATACCTTTCCGCAGCTTCTAAGCCTGTAAAATTCCTGTGTTTCAGCGTGACAAGAAATCAAGGGCTGTCTCTAGTCTTTACAGTCATCTTTTCCACATCATTTTATCCTTCTGAAAAACCCTGTTGTTTAATTGGTATTTTTTTCAGCTTTTCAGTGACTCTGCTTTGTGATCCAGTGGATGTAAACAAAGATGTTGGGCTGTTATTTACAGTAAACTTTAGCGACAAATCCATCACCCGAAATGCAAGAATTGCTGGGAAGTGGGGAAGAGAAGAGAAGACTATTCCCTACTTCCCATTTACAGCAGGTGACACATTTAAGGTAATTTTTGGGGTACTATGAATAGAGTGGAGAAAAGGAGGGGAGAAAGGCTGAGGGCTACATGTATGACCACAAATAGCTAACTGTTGACATTGGTGGGTTAACTGGTCTAGTATGGCACAGAGAGTAACACTTCAAGCCCTTCTCTAGTCTTAGAGAGAGAATTCACTATAAGGAGCTTTACAGAATCATCTCAGCAGAGGGTAGGTTATTTATTAGGGGCATTTTAGAAGAATGGGTAAACTTTGTGCTTCACTATCCCCATCACATGGGGTTCTAAGTCCACGATGGCAAAATCAACTCTGATGCTGATCTCTAACACTCTCCCCTGTCCTTTTCCATTGCAGATGGAGCTCTTATGTGAACACCAGCAAATACGAGTCTTGCTTGATGGACGGCAGCTCTGTGACTTCACTCACCGCGTTCAGCCCCTGAATTTGGTGAAAGCTTTGCAGATCTCAGGGGACATCAAACTTACCAAAGTGGCTTGAAAAAAAAAATGAGAACACAATATCACCAGGGGGCAGAGGCAAATGTACTTTCTTCTGTCTCAGAAATGTTTTATCTTTCCCCCCGACTGATTCTGGAGAGTGTTGAATGTGTTTGAAATACACACTTCTTTTTCTCATACACACTCAGGAATTTCAGGGCTGTGGCTGGTCCTGATTTACTCTCCTGGTAAATCAGAGCGCCTTTGCTGACAAACTCTTTTGGCCTCCCAAACGGCAACATTTATGGTGCTATGCAGTATCTCACATCCCCTAACCCCCCTGGCATGTCAGCTGGTGGAACTCAGTCCTCTGCAGTGGAGTGGCTGTTACTCTTGTGACTAGAACTGGGCAGTGTGCAGGTGGTGGGTCTTTGAGAAGAGAAGCAGGAGATTTTCATATAAGCGAATAATGGAGCCTGGTGGGCCCCAGCAGGGTCCACATTATCAGGAGGAATTGGTTTTCCTGGAAGCTTTGCTCAATCAGCACAAGGCCATCTGTGCTTCCCAGTACAGAGCAATAAATGCCTTACCAGCATCCCTGTCTCTTGCAGGTAGCATGAATTGAAAGGTTTCAATACCTGTGGATTTCACAGTTTTCTCTGGACCAGCCCTAGGAAATGGTATCTGTAGCTCAAACTGCATTGCCCATTCTTGTATCTAATTAAAACTGCATCTTTGCTGGCAAACTTCTTTACCAGCTCTCTTATATATTTGAATGCATGTGAGTGTTGTGCTGTTATTTCATTGCTGTATATTTAGAAAAAAAGTCCTAAGTAAATGGCTATTTTAATACATATAAAAGCATATATTATAGCTGCTGTCTTTGGCTCTGTTATGATTGGTTGGTTATAACACATGAAGGGGAAAGTTTTTAAATGAAGAGATTTTTTTGGTTTTGGTACATAGAGAACAAAAAATCTGCAACGAGGTGGTTCTGGGGATAGAGGGCTATCAAATTCCTCTGTAACTTCAGGGAAGATGTATAGCATGCTGTCTTCAGAGGGATTTTGGAGTTTCTGCAGAACCTCACTGTCAGATACAGGTACTCAGATAACATGAGGAATTTTATCAAAATAGTATGTCAGCAGGCTGGTTGGGTGTTTTAATCATCTTATACATTCCATCATACCCTCTGGTGTTGTGGAGAATGACTCAGTTTCTATATAAATCTAAATTTACAGTGTATAAACCCATCATTTTCATATACTCAAACTGCCTTCTGAGAAAAATCATGTTTAAAGAGCACAGGAGATTCGAATGCACCAAACTTTTTTTAAAAAAATTAGTGATATCGAAGTCAAGATTAGTAGACAAATAATGGAAGATTTAATGGCTTAAAATAGAAAAAGCAATAGTCATAACTGCTATTAGAGCTTTCAGTCCTGATGGTGTTCCACATAAATGGACTTACTGTCATAATCAGGAGGAAAAGTCTCATTTCTATGGCTGAGTGGTTTTATCCAATATATTCAGCACAGGCATTTGTCTGGAATAACTGTCACTGGTCTGATTTGATACTCAGGATCCTGTACTGCTGTGGGCCATTACCAGCAAAAGAATAATTTTATACTGGAGAGAAAGATCCTTTGGCCTTTTCCAACCTAACAGAACCAAATGGTAGAGCAGAGAGATGGACAGACAGACACTTGGTTTGTTTTGCATTAGTGATTATCCTAGCAGCTGGATTGTGGCTTAGCACAAGACTCTTGTGTATACCAAGAAAGGCAGCCTTAGACACCAGGACCTTTCATGACTTTGATTCAGTCAGTCTTAACTAATTAAGTTTATAAGCCCCTTTATAAAGGGGAAGGGAACACAGCATTTCAGCTTTAGGATAAAGCACAACCTGAATCTGTCAAATATAGACTGAATACTTGTACAAAAGTAGTTATTTTCTTCCATCTTGGAATATTGTATCTCATTGTTTCTTTGTAAAGCCCTGTTTGCCTGTATCCACCTGTTATCTTTTGTTAGATGGTTAAGTTCTCGGTGGGGAATTATTCTGGATCCACATGACTTCTAGGCACCTGGGATGCTGGTCTGTTGGGAATTGCTGGGTGCTATGGAGATACAAATAACAAAAATAGACTATCTGAGAGCAAAACAACAGTCCCGGACAATGAGAGCAGGAAACTTGGTCACAAATGTGACTCATCATTTGGCATGGAGTCCGCCTTACTCATGTCAGTGGTTTAATTGCCTCAATCCACTGTGCTCGCTCTGCCTTGCAGCTGGCCTGGATATAATAATGAATGTCATTTTTGGTGATGATTTTGAAGAGATTGCCTTGCACATTGCCCTTCACTCCTGCAGAGAAAAAATATGGCAGATCAGGAAGCTGCACAGAGAAATGCTTTGTGGCAGATGTGAAGCTTCATAAAGAAGACTTTTAATTTAGTGAATTAGTCTTTGATTTTCCTTCTGCAAAATGAAGATCGAGTATAGACACCCCTTACAGAGACTGTATGAACTACTGTGCACTATGCATCATATATAAAATAGCCACTATTTAGACAGAGAATCTTACTTGAGTTATACAATGGAGTGATAAAATCCTGACCAGTTTGTGCAGTAGATGAGATTTGCTTACGCCCATCTCCAGGTTCCTCTTAGCAACCGGCTCTATTGTTCATGCCCCCTCTCCCCCTCCACCTTATCTTTTCAGACCCTGTCTTTTGTCTTTAGAAAGATGTTCCCTACTTAAGATCCACACACTGTGCTTACTGTCATAAAATAAATTGCTTTAACAGCAGAAACACTTATCTGCGAGGGTGAAGTTCTGGACAAATGCCTAAGCTAAGCATATTTACGAGCAGAACTGGTTTTCGTACTGCCATCTTTAGGTTTCCCTTACATTTGGGTTCTAGCAGATCGAAAAGGAAAAGGTAATAGCATAAGTAGAGAGAACATACAGAAAAGGGATGGCATCAGGGGATGACTCAAGACCGAGTTAAACAACATCCAAAAAGAAACTGTTTCCTCTTTGTCTGTTAACTCAGGAACATTAATCAATGTTCTAGGACTGTCTCAAAGATCATCTGACTGAGAAAAGCCCTTAAGAAGGGAACACCCAAGATAAGTGGAAATAACCCTAAAAAAGTCCCTCCTGGTGTGGACAACCCAGCGCTATGGGGATTTTTTACCATGTGCCTCTTCCCTTGCTTGCAAAGGGAGAGGAGAGGCCAGCCCCCTTGTGTGTACAGACAGCTACACACAAACCCACACCTGAAGACTGCATTGCTATGGCATAAATATGTATGTATGAACGTTTAGAGGCTCATGCTTACCTGCTGGGACCCCATTATCCTCCAGAGCTGACACAAGACAGCCACGAAGAGAAAATCCACCTACTGGCCTGTTTTCTTCCTGCAAAGAAAAAGGAAACGAGGCTTATTGGGAAAATATCATTATTAGAATGATTTCCAAGATCACATCAAGTCATTTTATGAAGGTGGAGATGTAATACCAGTCTTTCCAGATATAAAACATCCATGTCACAAGATAAGTCAATTAAGACACGTAATTAAATGCATTACTATGTTGTTTCAGTCTTAGATGTTTGACGTATCTGGGAACGGTGGAGATCAATTAAAAGCACAAGGATAGGATAACAATTACATTTCAAACTTATGTATGGTCTTATCAAGAACAATCCATATTAAAATATATTATATATTTTCTGCAAGCTTTTAGCTTGCTGCTTTTCACTGAGAACATATGGGAAAAATTTGACTGGTTTCACCAGTAGGCTGGTGCCCTTGTCTGATCTTCAGATTCTGCAGGCTGAGTTTATGGCATTACAAAGGTGAGGTGCAGTGCAAAATAAAAAAAACCACAAAGAAACAGGCAACAGAAAATGAACCATCTCCATAAGCTCTTTTCACTGTTATGGTGTTTGTGTTTTCTTTAAAAAGACACATAAAGCATTTCTCTACATGTTCTTTTAGCAACCTGTTGACCTTTGGGATACCCTACACACCTGTGGTGGATGCCCTTCTGGCATATGCCCTTCTGGGTTGCTCACATTGGTTATTATATCGATTAAGATAAATTCAGCTATTCCCTGAGCAAGCCTAAAACTGAGTACCTGTAATGCCTATAGATACTTCGGCGTTAAGGAGACCCTCGCCAATGTTGGAACAAAGCCATGAAAAATCCCAGTAGCAGTATTACCCTCTAGTGGTGGGATGTCAGCCCAGAAAGATCACAGCCCAGAAAGAATCCCTGCAGGAGCATGGTCCCAGACTGTGTGGGTACAGAAGACAAATCCCAAGAAGACTTGGCTAAGGAAAAGGAATCTCACTGGGGAAAGACAGGAGGGAAGATATAGGGATAGGAAATCCTACAAGGACAATCTCCCAGGGCAAGGTGAGATAGGTCTTAATTCCCCAGGAAATGAATAGAGGAACTCAAAAGGAGATTTGAGTAAGAGAAACATCTACAGCATAATTTTACTTTCATTATAATGTTCAGGTCTGTAAGAGGATTTCTGGGGGTAGTAAATCCCCACTCACCTACCTTAGTGGGGTCATAGTAGTGTAAAAAAGCAGGATCAGCTCTCAAAACAAATCTCCTCACCTTCCAGTTTTTCCTCTTGTGCCCCTGCAAAACAGAAGAATTAAAGTTACCACTAGTAAATATCTCCTGAAATGGCCATTTCCCTGCAGGCTGTAGGAGACACCTAAATAGTTACTGAAAATAAGAGGGTTTTGAGCCAATAGAGAAAAATATTTTCTGACATCTTAATAACTCCCAGAATTTTCTGCTTAACATCCTTCTTCATACATTGATAACTCCTTCCGCCTTCCCTTCCTTGTGCTAAGAATCAAGAAAACAGAGTGACAGGACCAGGTGATTATATCCCTAATTCCTTCTCTTAATTTCTTAATTGAGCAGAGAAGAGATTCAGAGCAGCCGTGTGGAGAAGGACTTGAGGGTGTTGGCTGATGAAAAGCTTCACATGAGCTGGCTTCAGTGTGTGTTCACATCCCAGAAACCAACTGTATCCTGGGCTGCATCAAAAGAAGTGTTACCAGCAGGTCAAAGGAGGTGATCCTGCCCCTCTACTCTGCTCTTGTGAGACCTCACTTGAAGTATTGTGTACAGTTCTGGTGTCCTCAACATAAAAAGGACATGGAGCTGCTGGAGCAAGTCCAGAGGAGGGCCACGAGGATGATAAGAGGACTGGAGCACCTCCCGTATGAAGACAGGCTGAGAAAGTTGGGGCTGTTCAGCCTGGAGAAGAGAAGGCTGTGTGGAGACCTTATAGCAGCCTTCCAGTATCTGAAGGGGGCCTATAAGGATGCTGGGGAGAAACTCTTTGTTAGGGACTCTAGTGGTAGGACAAGGGGTAATGGGTTTAAACTTAAACAGGGGAAGTTCAGGTTAGATATAAGGAAGAAGTTCTTCACAGTGAGGGTGGTGAGGCACTGGAATGGGTTGCCCAAGGAAGTTGTGAATGCTCCAACCCTGGTAGTGTTCAAGGACAGGTTGGACAGAGCCTTGGGTGACATGGTTTAGTGTGAAGTGTCCCTGCCCCTGACAGAGGGGTTGGAACTAGATCATCTTAGGGGGTTGGAACTAGATGATCTTAAGGTCCTTTCCAACCCAAACCATTCTATGATTCTATGAGATACATCAAGTTTTCCCACACTAAAATCACAGCTCATGGTACAAAGCTCCAGAGTAGAAATGTGGCCATGTGGTGCATGGTAGGGTTCTCTCTGCAGGTGGCTGCGTTATGCTTTGAAACAGCATGATTGATCCTCATCTTGTTGATAGCAAGGATTGAAAACCAAGTCTTGTAGACTAAAGGTGGGATCCTTTAAAGAGGTCTTTCTTGTGCCCAGAGAAAACAGGTCTCACCATTACCAGAGCATCCATGTGTACATGAGTGACTATCCAGAGGTAAATGTCTACGCCATGCAAAAGTCAATCTACTCAGCTTTGATATTTGTCTGTAGCCAGCAGAATTCCACAGCTGCTCACATGACTTGGATGGGACAGGTTAGACCAGAGGAACAAAGGATCTGCTTGGAAGTGTATGCAATGCCTACGATGGGGTTTGGACTTTGGGTGGGGCTTTTGCTTTTGATACTACTTTATACCTTTCAGTACAGACTCAATATATATGGAATACCCAATTAATTCTGCTTGAGCAGCAAGTTACATAGGTCATTTCTTTATAAGTAGACATTTTTCTCCGCATGATCTGTGATAGTATTACTGATAGGCAAATAAGCTCTGCTGGCCACAACTCTCCAGCCATGCCCATATAAATCACGTTTATTCTCTAGGAAGCCCTCAAGAGGTGTCATTTTTCTTGTTTCCCGGTGGAGGTTCAAAGATGGTATTTACCTGTTTCACTAAGAACCCTTGCTTCATAATTGTGCCGCTTAATTCAGAGATGTTAAATTGTAGCTCTTCCTTGGAACTGATGTTTTTCTTACTGCTCTCAGCCTGCAAAATAGGGAAAAGATGGTTCCACTTCTCTGTTGAATCTAAACACACTTTTAAGTACAAAGTTCTGCATTTTATTTTCTTTGAGTTGCTTTTAGCTTGTATTTCCTCAGTAAATTCTACTCCATAGCCCTGCTGCTCAGCTTTGTAGATCCAAGGTTTACAAGCAACAAATTACAGCTGTAAAGCCTACACATGCACTGGGCCTTGAGTGTTAGCATAACTACAGCCTCTCTTAAATGCAGACACAGCACTGCACTTGAGGGACACACCCCTTTTAATGCCCAATTATGTAATTTGTAGATCCCTCCATATCCATGTAGCTATTTGTCTACAGCAAAAGTGCAAGTGTTGGCACCCTTAAAGGCCTAGGGTTGCTCCTTCTGTGTTTGCTTTCACAGCCTGCATATTTTGTCTTTGTTTGCACACTGTTTGTGTCCCCTTTACCACTGCCCAAATCAAGTGTGTGATGAGAGGCAGGAGAGGTGCTTCTGTGGGCAGCTGCATCACTTACAAACATGTACAGTGCGGTAGAGTCATCGAGGAACTGCTCAGAGAGGTTGCTGAAGCGTGTGGCCTCAGTGCTGCGGGTTCCCACAGGCTTGATGAAGTTCTCCTCCATCAGCATGGATGCCAAGGTGATGGCCTCAAATCGTGACACAGCAAAGCTATTGGAGATGAGCCAGTCCACCAGGGCAGAACCTGCAGGGAGAAAGGCAGTTCTCATACCTAGACAGTGTACTCTTCCAAGATGAGACAAATGGTCTACTGCTACACAGGTCTTCATTTGCTGAAACATTTTGGTACTATCAGAAAGACTTGTCAATGACGTGCAAGGTTGACCAAAAGTGTAAGGTCCTGTGTGTGCTTCCATATATCCAAAAAGCAAGAGAGAAAGGTGTTGGAAAGCTTGGTTGTACCACTACTTTCCATTGGACCACAACTTATTCCACTATGCAGGCAGTACAGTAGCTCCCTTGTCTCTGCAAAGTGGTGTGTTAGATGTGAGGAAGTTCTTTGCTTGTAGTAGGTGTACCTGTGAAAGTCTCTTTGTATCTGTTGCCTTGTTGCAAGTTGCGGGTTAGTTTAATTCCAGTACTGCTGTCACACATTCTCACCACTATGTTACTGCAAAAGAGAGCACAGGACAAAGTTAGTAGAATAAAAAAAAAGGGGCAAAATTGCCACATATTTCTGTCAGCACCTGGGATGTCCTCCCGATTACCAACACAAAGATGGGAAACAGCCTAGGTATACACCCAGAAGTTTTGTCCTAAGTACAGTATAGGAGAACTTTATTCACCCAATAGCAGCACTAAACGAGATGCCTCATGAAGTATCTTTTAATTTAAAGTATTTCTAACTGAGCTATAGTCAGCTTTCATTAACCTTTCCAACACAAATAAAATTTGTGTAATTTTTCTATTTCTTAACCAGTTCTCTGTTTCCTCTTGTTTAACATGATGCACCCTAAAAGTCCTAGTCTGGATTCCAGCTACCAGCTTTGAAAGCTCAATAGCAAGACATGAACAATATCATCACTCAGTCTTTCCTTGGTATTACATCTTCTGAGGTAATACAGCTCCCCAGTGAGAACCTTAGTAGCTGACTAAGAAGGTCTTCAAGCCAGCGGTGAGATGTTTGTGCAGAAACCAAATAGTCCCAAAAATAATGGTTGGGAAAAGTGTATTCCCATGCTCTGGCAAGAGTATGTGCAAACCTAGGGCAGAGCAATCAGTTTAGAGGCTCCTGGCCACATGGGAGCGAATCTGTGCAGAGAGGAGCTTCCCTTGACCTTCTCCATACATCATCTCAGGTGCTTTGCAAACTACAGCAACTGCAGAAGAATAAACCATATATACTTACTGGAGGCTGATATTCTCTAGCAGTTGGAAAGAGTTCTTCATTCTGTGAAGCTCTTGTACCTGTACTGGATGACCAGCATGAATAGCTCCAGTGATGTCCAAAGCCCAAGAGTCTCGCTCCTCCCTGGAGCAACATTCAAGGAAGTAGTCTGTATTGGTTTTTGTCTTTAGCTTGATGAGTAGCTGTGGAGAAAGAAGGGCAAAGCAGTAAGATCATTTAGCTATTGTCCTCCACGTGCATTAAGTGACACAAGTAAGTCTGATATGCCATCCCACCTGAGCAGAACAGAACAACTCTTGGCCAGAAGGATGGTGGGCACAACTCTGGGTTGTTCTATTTTTTGCTTTCCCCCTCCTCAGATCCCTGTGTTTTCAGTTCCAAGCACAGTTTGTATGCATGGAAGCTTGTGGTACTTAAAAGCAAGCAGACCACCCAGAAGAAGAGGAAAAGTCTAGGGAAAAGTTAGAAAGTGAGTTCCACAGAGAAGGGATACATTTTTCCATTCCTACCGGTCTGTTTTCATATTCCAGGCATGGACAAGTAATAGTGCAGCCATCCAAAAGGATCCTGCCCTTTGGAGAAGGCTCCTTCTTGCCTCCTTCAATTTTGTAATACAGCAGCTTATCCTGAAGCAGAACAAACCATCTCACTTTCCAGTTACGAACAATGTGTCCCTAGAGGGGAAGAATCACATAGCTAACTTTAATACAAGCGTTGAGAAATTAACATATTTTCCTTCTTGGGGGAGGTGAAAATACCATAAAATAGTAGTAAATGGTATGAAAAGAATCACAAGAAGTCATCATGAGTCCTGTCCTTCCTGAAATACAAATTTCTAGTACCTAAGCAGCACAGCTCCATCACTAACAAACTCATGGAGCAACAGAAAGGTGCTTTGCTCTTTCTCTAGCAAGGACATCTTCTTTTCCAGCAAGAGTTGTTTCTAGCAGAAGCTCACACGAATTATCCCCAAAAGCTGTAATTTAGGAGCATGCCTGCCCGCTGACAGCACCAGGCAGGAACAGGGCTAAACCTGAAATGTATGAGGGCTTTTGGAGACAAACTCCTCCTCTCCGGGAACCCTGGATGGTGTTTGATGTGTTTTGTTTTCTGTCATTGTGATGTGGCTACAGGTGCCAAGTGGTTTTGAAAGCACCTTCCTGGCGGAATTGGCTTTTCCTTATATCTCCTCTTACTGCTAATGAGCGGTTTATTTCTATCCTACCCGCCTCCAATCTCCTGGGCTAAAACATTCCCTGTGTTACGGTTTCTTGTAAAGGAAATGTGCTTTTCTATGACAAAAGACCGAGCGAAGGCTGCTGTCGAATGCTTCCTGCGTTATATCGGAATACAGACAAAATCCCTTCTTTCCCCTCTGCAGACAGCCCCCGGCTCTCGTTAGTCTGGCTATACAGGAGAGCAAACCCAGCGAGGGCTGACACCAGCAGGCTCAGTCCTGTCTCGAAGAGTAAGGCCCAGCTTCCTGGGGTGAGGAGCCGACTTGTGTTTCCGCAGGCTCCGGAGCATTGCAGCCAGCAGGCGGAGCACTGGGTGGAGGAAGCTCTGAGACCTGGGAGAGGGTGGGCATAGCTAGCGGAAAGGAACATGCAAAGTCCAGTTGTGGCAGGAGTCAAAGCTCATTAATTCTCTATGAGTAAAGGGGAAACCCAGCAATTTCCAAGAAAAGGTGGGGTAATGAGTCTCTAAAATCCAGGGCAGTTTAAGTCTAACGCCTTTTAGTCTATACGAAGTACAATTTATCTAACTTGGGTTTGTTCTCTCCTTTCCTTTGCATTCTTCAGTGGTGTGGTTTTTTTTTCTTTCCACCTGTTGTAAAGTCCCTTGGCCATTTTCCATGAGAATATGTCCTTTGCTATGGCTCTTTTGTTTCCTTTTTGGAGATTTCCTCTTTTTCAGGAGGTTGCCTTACCTTTTTTCCTCTATATTTACGTGACTTCCACACATTTACTTTATAATACATTACATAATTCAGACATTTATAATGCATTTAGATAATCTCCTTGCTTCTGCTCTCTTCTTAAGAAAGCTCTGTTTTCATTTATCTGATCCCACCCCTTCCTCTTTTTTTCCCCCTCAGGATCTCTTGTTCCCTTCTCCCCCAGTTTCCTTTAATCATATTCTTTGTGGTCTCCTTCCTATCAAACTGTCTATCTGGGTGATGCTGTACAGGCTGCAGGTGGTTACAGCTCAGTGTGCTGCCGATAACATATTCCTCTCACACACTTGGTGCCCTGGCTTCCCATCTTGAATGCAGTAGTTATTTAAGAGCCACAAAATACAACTGTAGCCCAGAGAAGAGACCAGGAGCTGGGACTGCTCTGCCCTCACTGCACAAGGGATGATGAACAGCTCAGGCTGTGCAGCCCTTCTCTGCATAGAGCATGGCTTCACGTGGCTCGTGGCTGGCCAGCCCTGCCAGGAGGGCTCCTGACCAGGATTACCTTCATGTCAGCACCAGGAGCACTGCCACGTACTGTAGAAAAGCATTTCCTGAGGCGTGGTAAACCTTTGAACAGATCACATTTTTGGTGTGTAATCAAGGACCATATTAGTCATTGAAACAGGTTCTTGGTACTAAAAGCAACTTAATGCTGCTTGTTAAATTGCCTTCTTGTCTCCCAGCTATAACTAACTTGGTCCTGCAGGGAAAAGTGCTGGAAAGGCTGAAATGTGTGACACCATCTTTCAGCTATTTTCTCCATGCTTTGGCTAGAATTTTCTTACAGTGCAGTCTGAGAGGTGTGGGAAAAAGTTATTTCAAGCATACTTCCGTGTTTGCATTGCTCTGGTCCCCTTCAGATGGAATAGCCTGTTCTCCATCCCCTCACATGAAATGGGAAATGCAGCTCAGCTGGGTCACTAAAGAAGGCACAGACACCTTCCCACTCTCCATCCTCCCATGGCCACTTCCTCTGCTGCCATGTAGCCATTTGCTGGTAGTTTTTTATGTGTTCCTTGCAGAGGCACGGACACGATTGCTTTCTGGTACCCGAGTAATGCTGATGGCTAATTCACTTTCCCCTGAGTAAATAGAGGGCCAATACAGGGAAACTCAAGGGAGGATAATGAGCACCTGCAGTTCGTGCAGCTCCCCTGGCATGCATCTGCACAAACCTGAAGGAGCTCGTTTCCCAGGAGCAGGCAGGAGCTCCTCATATCCAGCACCCAGTGGTCTGCCTTGCCACAAGCCCTGGCTCAACCCAGTTCCTGCTCAGGGGCTGCTTCCACGTTGGAGCAGAACTGCACAGAAGGGGACGGATACACTCACCCGTTTGACGAGGAAGCCCTCCTTCAGCACTCCAGCTGCTTCCTGCATCGTGGCCAGCAGGGAAGAGAGCCGAGCCCCTGCCGAGAAGTGCCCAAGCCCTGGCAGCCTGTCCCTCTGCGTGTGATTTGTTTAAGAAAGCTCATTTTTCTTTACTACCCTCCTCCTCCAATGTGACGCAGTCTCCCTTCCCTGTTTTTTTCTCCCTCTCTTCCTACCTATGAGACATAGGTTAAACAGTGAGCTGGCTCTGATACATTACCTGCCCTCTGGGAAGTGAAACAAAGGAAAGTCTAAAAAGGATCTCAAAAGAATTTCACAGACTTTAGTATAGCAAAATGCACCACCGAGTGAGTTGGCCAATGGAAGTAGCCACATGATGACAAACCAGGTATTGCATGGGAGGGAGAAGCAGAATTATAAAATCACATGCCTCAAAACTTCAGACTAATCAAGTCTACCACTTGAAATATCTCATCTAATAAATATATCCTCTTAGGGGTCCTGCAGAACACCTGAAGTGTAACACATAAAATATTATGATTACAAGGAGACTTTTACAAACCTTAAAATAGTTTCTTTTGCTAGAAATTTATTTTACTGAAGAAGTTCTAAAGCACCACTCTGCTTTCAGGGACCTCTGGGCACAAACCCTAAGATTCCCAAGTTAACACCCTAAATGCCTACGTAAGCAACTATTAAGGCTTTTCTTTTAGTAAAGCAGTCTGATCAATGAACACCATGCAGTGACCTCTTGCAACTCCTGGGCACCTCTGAAACAGAGTGCCTTTTGTTTGTCTGAATACGGGATTAGGTATCTACTGCGTTTTTGAAGACTTTGCCTATGATAAACCTGTTTGACAGATTTAGCAGATCTTGTCCTGATGAAATAAACCAGTGTTGGTATTTCAACAAATCAACACCAACTGTGCAGGAGTAATAGTCTTCACTGTGCTGTTAGCATTTTCTGACTTGTATCAAAATCGAGGTAATATGTGGGCAGAGCTAGCGGCTGTGATAAGAAACATGATGTAGATGGTAACAAATAAACAAAAGCACTCGTTGCTACTTAAAGAGAGTGTTCAGAGTTCAGTAAGATAAAGTGACTCAAGTATCTCTCAGTCTTTACACACCAGATCTAATTACTGCTTTCATGTTCCAAGGAAAGGAACAAACTAATAATTCCTTTATATTTTTTTTGTCACTTTTAGTGAGGCCGAACAAAGCACTGAAGAATCCAAACCTGACAATGTACTGGAAACAACCCAGAGAACAGTCCTGCAGAGAGCATGAGAAGGACAACGCGTGACTGAACACTACCTGAAGTTAGAGAATTCGACTGCTGTATAAAGAGAAAGCATGCTGGCCGACACTTCAAAAGCAGCTGGCCCATGTGGAAGTCACCTGTGTAGCTCCTACTGTACTCCCTTTACCACTTTGGAGAAAGCAGGCAGCCACGAGGCAACCGGCTGCATAAGTCATATCCCAGTTATGTTTGTTCTTCAGTCCACCTAGTATAAGTACAGTAAGTTTAACAGAACACCTTAGAGGAGTATTTTTTGCTGTATGTGTGTACTATTTTCAAAGATACAAATATTCTATTTATATGTTTTATATATTATAGTGGCCTTAAAATAAAGCAGAAAAGAACTGAGTGTATTTCTTTCAATTTAAAAAATAATCTCTGTCCTGGCACAAATACATAAATATACATATAAATAAAAAGCTGTACTCTGAAGCAGAGTCTTGGGAAAAACCCCAATGCAGTCAGCAGGCAAAAAGAAAATAAACTTCATTTCACAATGTTCTGTACATCAGAATTTAACTTGAAAAAAAAGAAAACTTGAGTCTAGGTACATAAGAGACATTACTGCTGCATGCACTGGACATGCACTCTTTATATAACCAGCTCCAGGAATACAGTGTTCCCCCATTCGGTATTTGAGGTTTGACTCCACATTGTTCAAGCTTGTTACTGCAGGCAATTTATAACAAGGTGTATGAGGTAATTTCATGCTAGTGAGGACAGGCAGAAGCTTGCAGGGTGCTCTCGCTCAGACAGTGATCTCAGCACTGCACCACAACCAGTCCTCGCGCAAGATCCGAGTGAGCTTTTTCTCTGGCATGCAGACCACCCGCAACCCTGCAGACAGACCTTGGGAAAATTACCATTAGCAACAAAGAATTTTATTGTCAAACTGCTGGTGAATGGTGAAGCAAATGCTGCTGTAGCTGCTCATTAAGTAAAAGGTTTTGTATCGACTACTTCTTATAATCTAGAGCCGCCACTTTCTTCAATACTTCAAAGTATTTCTTCAGTTCTTTGGATATTTATCACACACACACACACCCTTCCCTCGTCTCATTCTGTAGTTAATCACAGCTAACAAACTGCCGCTATTCTGCTCCCTGAGGCTGAGTGAACACAGATCTTCCAGGATCATATAGTGAAAAACGAGTCAGTAGATCTGGGCTGCCATTTCCACACACGTGCTGGGAAGGCAAGTTCTAGCACTGAAGTCTCCTGGTGGAGATGCTTCCATCTGTACAAACCTAGGGAGCTCTTTATCAGGTCTTCCATGGGACTGGAAACTCATTGAAGGGAGGACTACCTGGTTCATCAGATCTGTTTCAGAATATTTCCCACACATCAGTGCAGTATTTTAATGAAAGAGCACAGCTGAGTGCTTAACATATTCTTCTGTTCAAAGTGTCCCCAAAATACTTTATAGGTTTTAGAACCTGCATTGGGATGGCCTGGAAGAGACAGCTGCAGGACCCCAGGACAGTATTCACGGTTAGAGGGAAGGGCAGGAGTAGGCAGCTCTTACACTGTTTCAGCTGGGTGACCTGACAGACACTGTCGGTACCTCCAGGTCAGTCCCTCAAGAAGCCACGAACTGCTAATAAAGAGAACCTGCCCACAGGACAAACCCATCCCATGCTCCACAAAGCCTGTCATGTATCATTGTGGCACACGGGCAATTACATATACTTAACTTTTTCAAAGCACTTTCTTAAGATACTAGGATTTTGCCCTCTGGTGTAGGATTAGGGATGAAAAAAGATGAAAAGAAACCACATCAAAATAAGGAATGATGAAATATTTCTAGATAAAAATGAAAGATGACAAGTGTTCAAAAGAATTCTGACGTAACAGCAGGACGTGTAAAAAGGTGGCACTGTTTGAAAACAGTTGTTTAATTGTCTAGACTGGAACAAAAAGCTATCAGAAATTAAATACTGAAGTGTAGATTCTGCTATGAAGAACAACATGCCAGCTCCACTGCATCTAAAACAACACCTGAGGGCCAGAATTGGAGAGAAAACAGCAAGGAACTGTCACTGGATTAAAAGCCTGACAAATCACAACAGTCTCAAGAAAGCAGGGCACCCCTTCTTCAGCAGCCCTCATCAGGAACAGGATAGAGGGCTGTGTGTTACCAGACTGTGCACCTGACCTGAGCTGGTACCCCTGGTTGGTTGGGGTTTTTTTTTGTATTAATGAGTCCTTATCAGATGTTATAAGTAAAACTGTTTCCAAGCTGCCAATCTTACAAAAATAATTTGTGATATGAAAATCATGCTGAGATCCTTAGAATTAACACATCAGGCCAAGCCCTGTTCACAAATACACCTTTACCTTTCCCTTCAGCTGACTAGCGCTAGTGGAGATTTTGGCCTTGCAATTACAACTGAGTAAACAGCACAACTGCTAACGAACAGCAGGAATATATGACCTTCTTCAGCAAAGGCATTCACACAAAATCCACAACCCTTATTTTAAGCAACTGGGAAGCAAACGCTGTTCCATGCATACCGAATACACCAGTTGAGATAGAAGGTATCACCTCAGGAACTTCTAAAAGATCCTTAAGCCATGGGCTACAGCAATGGATGCAGCACAGCTGAGGCCCAGCATGAGCTTCATGGGTTCAGTGCTGCCTTACACCCCCCTCGAAAGCAGCCATCTTAGACCCTCTCCTTCCACCTACTGCAACTCTTGAGAAATATCCGCTAAGTTGCCTTGCATCTTCTACGCTTCTTGGTTAAAATGTGCTCAGGCAGCAGGAAAGCCTGATTTTATCTGCCAGGGTAGCAAGTGACTAACATGCATTTATCTTTAGCTGCTTTGTTACCATCCTCACCATCTCGGTCAGTTTTTTCCAGCACTCAGAATTGACACAGAACTGTGTTCACCAGCACACTAAGGATCCTATCAGAAAAGCTCCCGAAACCACTGAACAAGTTCAGCAGACTTTGCCCTAAGTTACCGACAGAAACAGTGCTCACCTAAGTAACACACCAAAACAGCTCTGTAACATAACATCTGTGGAGATTATACTAATCTTAACACCTTGATAGTACGCCAAGGAAAGAGTAGGTGTGGCTCATTTTTCAGTGCTTTCCTTTACAGCATTACTTTGGTATATAGATCACATGTTGACTAAGTTTTTAAGCACTTTGCTCTTCAGTCTGAGTATCCACATGTTGTGTTTAATGGAATTCAAAACACTTCCAGTGAATGGGCAGAGTTGGAAGAGCTGTTCAAACAGGAAGCTGACATTATCATAATTTTAAGCAGCTTCTGAAAAGGCAACAATTTGAGAAAATAACCATAAAAATATATTATTTCTTCACTTCAGTGTGACACATCTAGATATTTTCTTACATTCGGTAAAGACATTATTTAACTTTCTTGGCTTTGCATTACTATCAGAGTCCACATGTAGCCAACCCTAATAATCAAGCATGGATTGCAATGCATATACCCTTTCCGAATGCCTTTTGTGGCAACACCATATAGCAATGATATTGTTTGTACTGTGGCAGCATTAAGAATTCCTAGTTAAGGCTCAAAGCCTCATTTTCCCTGCATTTTTTCCTTTAGCAGCACAAAATATTAAGAAAAAAAATGGGATGGGCAATATGGGACATGACAATAAAAAAAAAAAAAAAGAAGATAAATATATTTAAAAATGTAGCAATTGGAAAGGTTAGTTCTTGGTTTACAAAAACAACCTCCTCCCACCTGCCAGTTCTCACAGACAAGGAAACAGGATTTTTTTATACTCCAATGTGGAAAGCACATCTTGTTTCTCTTCTTCAGAGAAGATAAACAGGTTATTTCTAGAGTGAGTAGCTCAGCCTGGTGTAAAGCAGACTTAGGGTGGGCAGAAATTAAGGTCATGCAGGACTGAGCTTACAAGACAGTACAGCTTGTTTTGAAGTATGAGCGAGTTAATTAAACCTCCTGCTATATTCACCTATAGGAGAAAAGTATGACTTTATGTAATTTTTCATTTATCAGCTATGTTTATTGGAATGGTAACGAGTTATTTTTAAAGTTTTCAAGTTCTCAGTACTTAATTGCAGATGATAAAGAAAGGAAATGCTCTTTTAAACAAATCTGCATCAACAAACTGCAAGAAAAATATTTTCTTCCACTCCTTCTTGGCTTGATTTAAAGCAAAGCAAAGAAAGCCCTTTCACTGTTAAAGGGGACCTGCTGGTCATACCCTTCCAGGTTTTACATTCATACCACTCTAGGCCATGTGACAAAGGAAGGGAAAAAAGAATTCTTCGAGTTACATAGCCCAAATTTATTGAATATTTGCTCAAATACATTCTGTATAGAACTGTTCAGCTCACTTGGTTTTGATGCTCCCAGTAAGGATCATTAACAGATGCACTGAGCTGTAGTCACCACTTAGGAACTGGGATGTATGAAAATGTTCAGCATAGGGTGACAACCTCCTTCTGGCCAGATCCATGTCTTGAATTTGAGTAGGCACCTCCCTTCAAAGGATTCAATTTCTGTTAAGTTGCTGCATCACATGTTAGCTAGAAGAGCCTTTTACATTTTGGTCTTTTTAAAACAGAAAACACTTCAAGTATTTGCACTTGAAGTTTTCAATACTGGAAACATTTAGTCCAGAGTGTTTGCAATAGGGTCTCTAATTTGTCAAATGGTCTCTCTTCTAAATATTCTAGAACATTTAATCTTCAGTTTTGGCTTCCATTTCCTCAGCATCATCATCCCCGTCCACTTCAGCATTTTCTCTCTCCAGTCTTTCCAACTGCCTTGCAAGCTCAGTCTCATCTGTGTCAGTAACCACCTTGGGCTGAAAAAACCAAAAAAATCCCAGAACACATGGTAAATTGTCATAAAGAAAACATCATATATATTTGTAGGCTTTGATTCTACATAAAGAGCAAGAGACAAAATATATCCTAAAGTCACAAAATAAACGCCGTGAAAAATTAGAATTTTTTCTGCCATTTGTTTAAAGAACACAAAGTTCAGGGTTTTTTTAATAATTTTTTGCTAAAATTTCTCCTAGAGTACTGGTCTTACTCTACTTTAAAAATGTTAAAAAATTACACTTTAGAATGTAATGTGTTCTTACCTCCATCTGCACATTAAAGACTCCTCTCTTCTCCTCAATTTTTTCTTTAATTACAGCCATGGCTTGATTCAGAACAGAGAGTCCTTCAGTTCTCTCCAGTGTTGTAGTAGTCATCACATAACGAGGAGGGGCTATCAGATTAATCTATCACATTGTACGGATTTGGGAGAGAAGAATTAAAAGGCAAACTCAGTAATAAAGCCAAAGAACACTGAAAGCAAAGCAAGCAACACTCTTCTGAATGCACAATTCACAGAAGAAAAAATGTTTTCCCATTAGAAAAACCCTTTCTAGAAGCACAAACAACATGGAGTGAAATAGCAGACAAGGAAGTGTTGTACAGCCTGTCTGATTTCCAGTATCAGCATCAGGTATTTCTACATAGTGTGTTCATTTAGACAAATACTGTTAAGCGGAGAGAATATCCACTTTGCAGATTAGTAAAACAGCTATTCACAATTTTTCCAATTACAAGTGTTAAAACCAGCACTTAAAAAAAAAAAAAAAGATTGAATAAGTAAACTTTTAATTTTGTTACAAGAAAGCAGTATAAGAAGTCATTTTCAAAGAAGGAAGTTCAAGTTTTTTCTGAAAACATTTATTTAATAATACACTCAATATCCTGAAATCATTGGGGAAGAAAAGCTAGGCCTGGGTACAGTAGCCATTCTACCAACAGTCAAACATATGAGAGCAAACATTCCTTTTCTTACACAAACTTGTACCTGAAAATAAAACCTACTGCTCCCTACCTAAGGCTGCATAAAGGAACAGTAGGTATGCAGAATGCAAATACTAGGCTTGAATAAATTGAACTAATGCCTTGCCAGGGGGATTAGACTAGGTGATCTCCAGAGGTCCCTCCCAACTCTAATGATTCTGTGAACAGAATAAATACAGCTTCTTGAACTTGGCAAGTCACAGCACAGCCACAGGAACAACTGTCCGCATATAGCTCATAGGAAGTACATTACAGACCTGCTAGAGAAGAATCAGAAAGCAAGTACATGGCTTCCCAGCCTCAGCTACGTGACTGTGACAATGGCAACAGCATGCTACCGGTACCTGAAGGCATTGGAAAACAGCTTTTGATTTCACTGTTAAACAGACACCTACTTTAATGGGCATATTCTCCGTGGAACAGTTCAGTCCTGCTCTCAAAGCTTCTTTTACTGCATCTATGCCTTCATAACCATAACAGGCCACCTCAATATCTAGGATAGAGGAATACAAATGATAAAACTTAATAAATGAATAAAACTAATAATAAAAAAGTTACCAAATGCTATAGAGTCTTTAAAGCTTTTTAACATAAGGTTGGATAAAGCTTTGTAGCATCCAGTGTTTATTCATGATGAGAACGTCAGTAGCTCCCAAAGCTGAGGAAGGTATTTCACTTTCTTGACTTGTAAGCTGCGGTGAAAACACTTCATAAATTCTTTAGATGTACATTTTACATTGTGCTTGGAAAAGCCAAGATATGGAATTATATGCCCACCTTCACTTACCTCTGACCCAGTAAATTAATCAGTAATAATTACGCATTTCACATAGAGAGATGAAGATATAAAAGCAATAAATACCAGAGAAAAGTAAAGATCAGAAAAAATGAAACTTGAAAAAGAGCACATCCACAAATTCACAGAATTCTGTCAGTAATTAAAACAGAGGCATAGAGTCATCACTTGAGGAGCACTGGATTTTTAGTTTTATTTTTTTTAAGGTAAGTTATATTAATATATAGTTAAAATGTTAGTAATTAATTAATTAGTAATGTTAGTTACCTTTTTGTAGATACCTTTTGTAGAGCATTTTGTAGATGTTTGGAAATTACAGCACAGACTAGTACTGGCCATATCTGTAATACGCTTGTTAGTTTAGAGACAAAGATTTCTTTACATATGTTACAATGGTGCAAGACCAAGCTACACAGAGAAGACTGTGTAGACTATTTTCACATGTTCATGGACAAATGGCTAAGACATATATTGTAGCCATGCTGACAGAGATCAATCATCCTGTCAGGGAATCAACAAATTTAAGACTTTGAATAATGAAAAAGAGTATTGTGGATGCAGTAATAACTATAAAACATCTAAATTCACTGTGTGCCAGTGCAATTTGATAGACTGTAATACACATCAGGACAAACACTTTGCCTACCAAAGAATTTGCAGTTCAGGGGGAAAAAATAAAAGCCAAACCACCTTGCACTTTGGGACAGAACACAAACAGGCATTTTGCAAGCAATCCTTGACTAAGGTGTCTTAATTCGGAGCAGTTCCACTCAAATATCAGCATTAGAAACCACTAAGTGGTTTGACTTGAGGGTCAAGATGTGTTCAATTAACATCTGGAAAGAACTCACCAGCTCGGATTTTGACTGCTTGCGGTGTCAGACGTCTGTTAATATTGTCAATCAATACACGTCTCTCTTCTTCTGTCAGATCTAGGCTATCCAGGATTGCAGGGTCTCTGAGCCAAGCAAAGCAACGTTACAGAAGTCATAATGAAGTGGAATGTGACACAAGATTAACTTCTGGTACTATTTCAATATTGGAAGCATGTAACAACAAAGCAGGCAAGTAGTTTACTCAATCTGTTCCTGGAAGAAAAGACCTAAAAGATTATTATTTTTTTTAAATCAAGAGGAATGACTTCTGTCTATTTATACACGACACACAGAATGAGACAAATACCTAGTTGCCTTGTATTTATGTTCCCTCCAATGTAAAGATAAACCTCCATCACATGAAGAAAAATCTGTTATGGATCTGAGGTTTTTGAATTGTTTCAGCATTTCATTCAAATGCAAGATTTTTGTCATTCTGCAAAATAACCTACTGGATCACAGACACTTATCTATCTGCTGCCTATGTTCTTGGCTAAAGAAAGGATAAAGGTTTTCTAAATCACAAGCTAATAGTTTAAAATCCAGACATCACAAGGGACAAACACCTCTGCTGTTTACCAATATAAATTAGCAGCTCTTGTTTGAAGAAGTGGTGTCAAGTCTCTACTGCTATATTATTTTTAACCAAAATATATCTGAAACATAACCACAGAGCTCCTTACAAAAACCCTTCTTGCTTTTCAGAGACAAGAGCTACAGTTCTCTAAAAAACAATACCAGACCACCTATACTTCTACTAGCAGGCAAACATGAACTAAAGTGGCCCAAAAACCAGAGGCAATATTGGAGATGGGTCTCTGCTGCTAATAAAACATAATCTTTCATGGCTTTATATACTGAATATAGACAGTAGAAGGGCCAAAAATAAGCAATCAGAACCCAGAAATATGACAGATTTTACACACCAAAATATGAACCTGCATAGCAGAAGTGATTTATTGAATATGCAAATTCTGCTTCTTCACTTACAATCTATTCGGTTAAATCTTTGAGTTACTTTTGTGAGCATTATATATATAGCTTATGTATAGGAGCATGAGAACAAATAAAAGTTGCAGTCCACTGTCAGAAATCTTAAGGCATTACTGGTGGAAACATGTTTGTGCTCTGACCTGAACAGCAGATGAGCAACAAATGACATGTGTGTTCAGGAATTTTTCCAAGTTAGAGAGAAGCTTAAACAGCCAATGTAACTACAGTTTTTGTCCTTCTATTATGTAGGTGTTTAACTAAGTATTTAACAGTTACAGAATGATTAGGAATTCCTTCTGCAGCAATTTTGCAGATCTTATTAGAAAATTAGATTAGAAAATCTGATTAGAAAATAATTATTATTCTGTAAAACAGAATACATTCAGTCTAAATGAAGGTACAAGTTGCCTCTTTCCCAAAAATACAAAGATGGTTTTGAGCTTGCAAAATGCTACCAAGTGCCCTGCTTCTTAAAGTCCATACAAATTGTATAATTTTATTACTGCCATCTAGTGTTCAACTCACGTTCATCACTCAGGTTTACGTGCCATAAGAGTAAAAAAGACTGAAAAATGTATTTTTGGATTGCCAATTTCACAATAGAATCATAGAACATCAGGTTGGAAGTGGACCTCAAGGATCATCTGGTCCAACCTTTCTAGGCAAGCATGACCTAGACTAGATGTCCCAGCATGCTGGGAATCTTGAGAGGGAAACTAAATAGGTTAATTCTGAAAGCAAACTAAAACATAACACTCCATAAAAAAAAAAAACAAACAAGCCATCTATCTCAGTGTGTATTCCATAAGCATCACAATTGCCATCTCTTTCTGTTCATAATTCCATTTCTAAGTTCATGATCCCATTCCCATTCTTTAAGTTCGGAAGTATAGAGAACTAACAAGCCAGCTTGTCGCATTTAAAAAAGAGAAACTCTTCCTGTGCAGTGGAAGAGTGACAGTCACCTGTGAGTAGAAATATCTCCAGACACAGCAAGATATTTTTGTTAGTATCTGCTTGGGTCTAAGACTAGTCAAATTCGGACAGACAACCAAGATCAGTGCAGCTGCTGCTTCTAGAAATGCCACAGGCTCACTTGTAGCAATCGAAATCGCTCCAGTATTTGTAATCAGATTTCTTTTATACTTAAAACACATTATTCACCAATGCCTCAGTATTTCTCCACATCACATTCAATGACTGCTTTTAAAAACTTGACATACAAAGTGGCAGACTCAAAGACTAATAAGACCAAGTCAACTTTGAGCCTTCTTTTTTAAGAGCACTGGGAACTTAAAGAAAGCAGTAAGACAGAGAAACCTACAGTAAGCAACTGGAAGATCGATGTCACGATTTACTAGGTCACTCGACCACTACGTTTTACATAGTAACTCCAGAAAAAAAAACCCCAAACAAAAAACAAACGACAAACAACAACACAAAAGCAAACCCCCAGAAGCAAAAGAACATTATGATGGATCTATTCCAAGAAATATTTCTCTGCAATTTGAAATAAGCCCCTGGAAGCAGAAAAGATGTCCTTACGAGACTGCGTGCTTGAATGCATCATAAGCACCATATCCTGGTCTTTTGTACTTGTCATCAAATACCCAGGCAGTTCTCTGGAACAGACTCTCAAGCTGCTCATCCTTAGTGTACTCTAAGACTTCAGCAACATGGCGAAGGATGCTGTAAACCTGGAACACAAAAGGAGTGTTAAACCCCCCAAAACAAATACCAAAACCAGACAAAAATGTAGAATAAAAAGTAATATTTAAATTATAAGACTTCTACTTGGAAGTGTAAGACAGTAGTAAGGGTGGCAGTCAACCCTTTAATGACCCTGAATGACTTTTCACTAAAAGACATCCAGTGTGCTAAACCAGCACATACTTTGGATTTCTGATCATTTCAATACATCCCTTTACATCACAAATTTTCAACTGATGTCTTACTTGATCTACTCATTAATGAAGCAGTAGTTTATCAGAGCACTCATGGAGAGATGCACTGGTTAAATAGATTTGCATGAGTAAATGAAAATCAGAGTATGCCCAGCACATGAGAACAATACTTTATTTTCATCTTATCTTGTATCTGTGCATTTTGGTTGCTAAGGAAAGAAGCTGGAAATACACAGTGCCTGAATATAGCAAAGCAACTTACAGTCTTTGATTTTGTGAATTTGTCTTCACATTTAATTGCCTCCTCTGGAGAAACTCTTCTTTTTGACAAGTCAATATAACCTATTGGGGAAAACCATTTTAAAAGCGTCAGGCATTGTGCAAACTAAGTTTAACTGCTTCAAGAAAAATGCATAAAGGACAAACATTCTGGCTTAGGATTTGCCCCTTGCCTACACTATCTCTTTATGTTGCTACATAAAGTGACAAAATGAAGCCTTAATTTTATCAAATTATGATCCAAATTAGGATATTAAGTTCTTTTGAATCATCTCTTAACAAATTTGAAAAGGCCTCCACCTACTTCTCAGAAACTACAGGCTCACTCAAAGATTCACTAAAAGACTACTATATGAATTCCAGATGTGTTTTCCTGTTAATATAAGAACTAAATGAATTTGTAAGAGGAAGTATTCTTTCACTAGAGATGCTGGGAAACTTCTTTCACTTCAGAACTATCTGAGAAAAGTTTCTCATCTTTCTTTTCTCTTTGCTTTTTCTTATCCTGCCATTCATCACTTAATCTCAGTTAACTGCAGTTTCAGAAGTATTCTAGAAAAGCCTATCGCTTGAGAAACATCATACCAACAGTCAGGTTTCTAGGAGATGTGCTCAGTGTTTATTTTTATTATTTTTTTATGCCTGGTTATAGATTTCAAAGATTGCACGGAACGCTATTATCAAAATCCGACAAGTTATATATAGAAAATATATTAAAAAAAAACCTTAGAGTAAAAGATTCAAACATTCAGAAGACAGAAAAAGACCAAGTTGCCTGCGCAATCTCAACTTGTAATCCACACAATTCATGTGGTACAATTACATACATGTCATCTATGCATTTATAGCCAAGATTAAAGACTTGTGAATGAACAGGATGGACTGTGAGCATTAAATGCTCATGATTTAGATTTTCACCTCTGCATCAGATGATATGTAGATCTTAACTGAGTCTCTTCAGTTAAGACTTAGAAAATCTACATAGATGTAACAACGAATTACACTTCACTACAAATCTTTACTGATATGATTGACCTTCATTAACCCAATTCCCAATGGATACAGAGAAACGAAAGAATGATCAGATGGCACAGTGATGATCCCTTTTGCTTAAGCACTGTAAAAACCAGAACCCCTCACAAAACCAAAGAACACCTAAGCTGCCTAGTTTATCTCCATTTCTCTCTACGAATTCAATTTTGATACTGCCCACAATACCCCCAGATACCTTTCTCCTTGTCAACTCTTATGACGACGACACATTCATTCCTCCCAATGCGGATGAGTTTGTTTATGGAACGAATACGTCTTCTGGAAAGCTCACTGAGAAGGATCATGCCCTCAATGTTGTTGTATTCCAGCAGGCTGACATAGGCTCCCATTTCAGCAATGGACCGAACATTGACCATCACTACATCTTCCACCTCTGGAAATTTATGCTGGTAGAATCTACAGCTTAGTCCTGGCATTCTGGAATTTGAGAAGAAACAAAGATTTTATTTCACGGCACATCACTGCCTTCTCCTACAAACACGGTAAAAAAAAAATCAGCAAGGACTACTAAGAACAGAGAGGAACACTGGCACAAAAAATTGCCTATAAGGATAAGGCTTTTGCAATTCAAACTTAGGTTTTAATAGAAATTAATCACAGAATGGTTTGGGTTAGAAAGGACCTTAAGATCATCTAGTTCCAACCCTCCTGCCATGGGCAGGGACACCCCACAGTAGACCATGTTGTCCAAGGCTCTGTCCAACCTCGCCTTGAACACTGCCAGGGATGGAGCATTCACAACTTCCTTGGGCAACCTGTTGCAGTGCCTCTCCACCCTCACTGTAATGAACTTCTTCCTTATATCTAACCTGAACTTCCCCTGTTTGAGTTTAAACCCATTACCCCTTGTCTACCACTACAGTCCCTGATGAAGAGTCCCTCTCTGGCATACTTGTAGGCCCCCTTCAGATACTGGAAGGCTGCTATGAGGTCTCCACACAGCCTTCTCTTCTCCAGGCTGAACAGCCCCAACTTTCTTGGCCTGTGCTGAGGTGCTCTAGGAGGTGCTCCAGCCCCTTAATCATCCTCGTGGGTCTCAGGAGAGCAGAGTAGAGGGGCAGGATCACTTCCTTTGACCTGCTGGTCACGCTGCTTTTGATGTAGACCAGGATACGCTTGGTTTCTGGGCTGCAAGAACACACTGAAGCCAGCTCATGTGAAGCTTCTCATCAACCACCACCCCTAAGTCCTTCTCCTCAGGCTGTTCTGAATCTCTTCTCTGACCAGCCTGTAGCTGTGCCTGGGATTGCCCCAACCCAGGTGCGAGGACCTTGCATTTCACTTTGTTGTACTTCATAAACAATAAATTAACTAGTATTTTAGTATTACTATGACAATTTACTATGATGATAATTTTTCTGCATTAAAAGTAGAGCTTTCTATTCAGACTTTATTATCCACTTCAACTGTTGTACTACCTACGCATAGCATGCTGTAGCACACAGACTTCAAGTGGTGAAAAGGTAGCACTGCACACCTTGCATTCATTAAATTCATAAGGCTGTGCAAAATTTTAAATCAGATTTTAGCAACAGGAGGACACGGGAGAGAAGAAGCCTGAAGTGCTCACAAAGGTATCTGTTTGACACGGATGCCCCATCCCTGGAAGTGTTCAAGGCCAGGTTGGACAGGGCTTTGAGCATCCTGGTGTAGTGGAAGGTGTTCCTGCCCATGGCAGGGGTTTGGAACTTGATAATCGTAAGGTCCCTTCCAACCCAAACCATTCTAGGATGCTTTAATAAGAGATCATGCAACAGGCTGAGAAAATAAGAGGTAGAGTGAAGCTTCTGCATTACTGAGAAGGAGCAGACTCTATACGCCAGATGACTTTCTAAACTCAACACAAGATTTTTGGAACAATTGTGCAAGACCTGCTCCAGAGGCCGCCTGTCAGCAGAGAAAGCAAAGGCAATAATCAGAACAGAAGACAGACCTGGCCTGAAATGCCTGAAGCACTAAAAAAGAAAAAAGTACCCCTCCAACCTATTGCTAGTCAAAAGGGAAAAAAAACACACCTGGAAAAAAAAACCAAACCAGGATTAATTCATATACATTTAAAAAGTACAAAATTGATGCTTCATAATCATGTAGTGATAAGAAGAAATGCCTAAATGGCTTCATTTTCCTGATGATGGATCCACATACTCATCACTGCTAACCAGGTTAGTTTGATTCCTTTTGTCTATGCCTAAAGTTTCCTACAGTTTCCTACTGAAGTAGGAGCCTCAGATGCCAAGTTAAATGTGTCACACATTCATAAAGCTTGTTGTATGCATCATCTTGAAGTTTTATTCTTGCTCTTTACAGCAGTGCTAATGCTTTCCAGCTACATGAAAAAGAGAGTAAGATAGTAACACCAAGTGCTACGTACACAATTCAAAAGGTGGTGTCCACCCTTATCTGCATTCTTAACTTTCAGAAGAGGGACATACAGGCTGGTAAAGGATTATAAAAACAGCCCTCTAAAGGTTTCATGTAACTTGAAGCTGAACAAAGAACTCCCAAGGTTAAAAATAAAAGCTTTACAGGTCGTTTTTCTAGTTCACTTCATGCAGTTCTGCTCAATCCTACATGTTACTTATGATATACACAATAAACTGCGAGGCAACAAACCCCAGCGACAGCAAGCAGGAAGGGACAACCACCGTTCTGCAGACACAGCATTTTACTTCTCTCCACAGACACAGCTTTTTATTTTGTTCTTCTGTGGAAGACTCTCGGGAGCAACGCAGTGCCCACAGCGCCATGCTGGAAATCCTCTTTCCAAGACATCAGAAACGCCTCGACAAAGGTTTAGGTCCCCGCGGCTGCACGGGTCTCTGCGGAAACTGACGAACATGGAGGAACTTCTGACCAGCGACTCACTGTCCCGGCC
>NW_009915093.1:16118-41092 GCF_000696875.1 Nestor notabilis | reverse complement strand
ATCTTACTTCAGTATATGCTACACAGTTTAAAATTCCAAATCAGCAAATCTAGTTAAGAAAAAATAGCCTTCTGCTGCCGCTACATCTCTTTCCAGCTATTTCTTCTGACTTAATCATTGTGCGAAGCGCTTTTTGTGTACTTGTGGGTACAAGGCTGTGGACACCTGCATATTATGAGTGCCAGGTCACCTTTCTATTTCTTTCAGTCAAAATGAGTGAAGTGAGTTCAAATAATTTCCATAATGTTACTGCTGATCTTCCTCATTTTGAGCTCACCAAATCTGCAGGAGTCTGGGAGTGCGTCTACAAACACCTAGTTCATATCATGAAAGATAAACATTTTGCAGACCAGAGTGATACTGCAGCCTGGCAATGACTTTTCTGCCAGCATGGACACCTCCAGAAAAGAAATGAAAATCTAACCCTTAGGAATTTTATCCTGAATAGACAGAAAAATATATTAAAGGCTTTGGAGTTTAGAGAAATTAGATACTTATCCTAGAGATCTTATTAAGGGATTATAGATTCAATGGGCATCTTGCTTGAGAAAGATGCAGAAGTGGGCCTTTCATTTTCATAACTGTGTTTATAAAAAGCTAATCCCACCTTGTCAGTGAGTTGATTCAGGCTTGATTTCATCAAGTCTCCAAGTTTCAAGTTTTCCTGATTTCTGGGGGGGCTTTGGAGTAATTAAGAAATTCTGAAGAACTAATTAAGAGAAAATTTTTCTTCAAGTCCTGCTCAATTTTATGTTGTTTGAAAGTAGAAAGAAATGTTGACAGTCCCACTCTTCAAAGTGCATGCACACATACCCACTGCACAAAACCCTGTGTGTTCTTAGAGCTGATTTCTGCAAAGTGAATCATGTGTTGCAGTACATTTATGGGTGCGTCAGGTTCCAGATGTTTAAATGAACCCCTTTTCATAAAGCTCGGCATGCCAACATAGCTAACTACAAACAGACTTGTCTGATATCATGCCAAAGATAAGCTTGCCTAAGAAATATTCTGAAACAATCTCTTCAAAATATTTTCTCAGCAAGCAAACATATTCCAAATGGTTCTTCGAAAGGATGTTGTAGTGCAGCAAATTACCTATTTAAACCAGTAGATGGCAATAAAAGCTCTCCTGTAAAATCCAACAACTATCTGAATGGTTGAGATTTTGGAGTTCATTTCTCACAAAATGAGTAAGCTTATTATTCGAACAGATCTGGATGTCTTCCACTATACTCCATTTTTCTTGGGCCTTACAACAGACCCTTCAATTCAGCATGACGGGTGACTCAGTTATTGAATTTACGTAAACGGCTGCAACCGCTGATTCAAAAAGGCACTGTTGAGCTAGACCAGGTCAAAGTGTAACTGTTCTCTATTTTTTGAGTCATAGCCATCTAGTGAACCCTTCCCGAAACTTCCCCCCCCCCCTTCAGAGTTGAAACATTACCTTTGGGATCTTGCTTGCTTAAGAAAACCACCCCAAAACTCCATGTCTTTTTCTATTTTCTTTCATGACGTTTTTACTTCTGAGGAGGAACTTTTCACTTCCACTGTCAGATTTATCATGCCAGCTTGCTACACTGATTACTGAAACTACTCTTAGCTACCCCACCTCCTCCTCTGATCTGTTTGACATTATTTCTATTCTCTTTTAAGATATTCCTGTGTGTGGCATTCTTCCTTTTAACCCCTTCAATGGTTTCCCTTATTCTACCCCTTTCACACCCCACCCTCATGCCTATACAGCCCTGCTGCTGATTCCTTGATGATCACTTCCTCTATTTCACTACATTGCCCTTCATTGCCTCCAGCTGCCTTTGCTCCAGAGGTGATGAGTCTCCACCATGTGCTGGGCACAACTCTTTCACAAAAGAATAAAGAAATAAACAAACAAACAAACCAACCAGTGGTGCACTACTCTTTCCTAAGCACTCTTGGCTTGACCTGCAAACCTACTACTGCTTTTTCAATAGTGTGACAGGTAGGCTGGGCAAGGACAATTAAAGAGACAAACATTCTAGTAATATCAGAATTTCTAGTATGGTTTTATTAAGATTGCTTCATATCTGAAGCATGCATTTCAGCATACCTTAGAATTAATTCTAGCATACTGGGTTTGTAAACCCTCCAGGGAGCAAAGCAATATGCAAAACCCAAAAATTTTTTATCTTTTAAACTCTGGATAGCCTTATTCCTAGCTGCAGTCTAGCATAACCTTTTGTCTAAGCACAGTTAGGGAAACAGATATATTTATGTATACATGTACATATACCACAGCATATGTATCCACAAATGTTTATCTGCAGGCAGACCACACAGAAGCAGAATTAAAAGACTGTTAGTACTGCAAACACAACCACTCATACCATAAGAAATGGCACAGTTATGATTATATGAACAACCACAACTGGATCCTCTCATAGATACGCACTGCAATAGAGTCTTGAGTTACAAAATCCTAAATTCATTTCTTCCATAGGAGCCTTCTTGCTTTCTCCTACCCTGCTGTATCCTTGGCATAGTCTGGGCCTTCTACTATTAGTCAAAGCTGGGTAGAATATCAGAATGCTTTTGCAGAACCAGGATACTCATCTCATTTCACCCAAAAGCTGGCAAACACATAGTGACACAACAGGATGTAAGAAGAGAAAGGATGTATTCTTTTATGCACATCTGCAGCTAGGGTGGCAGACACTTTGCCAATGGATTTCACGGACACTTGCTGGCAACACAGGATTGAGAAGTCTTGGGTATCATGTCAAGAAACACTCACCCCAGGCACCACAGAACCTGTGGGTCTGTTATCCTGAAGTTGTAGCCAAGTAAACTCATCTGGTCTAACCAGACAGAGCTAGTGTCTCTATCCTGAACTCTTAGCCCTATCTCCCTCTGCCAGCTGCCAGTTCCAGTTTACATTATCCAAGAACCTGAGGCTCATTGCTCCTTATTACTCTACGTGGCCTCATAACAACCTCTGTGTACAGTAACAGAGAAAAAACTGGCTCAGCTTTTCAATTACAGCTCTACAGAGCTTATATGCGCAGAACAGGTGTAATCCTATGAGAATTTAACTGGTAAAACTCTACCTAGTCTTTGTCGATCCCTTGCAAATATTTCCCCAAAGGTTTAAAACTTAGTCAAAACCTGGCAATTCCCAACAGAATTGGCAAAAGCACTTCCCTCACACGAAACAACCTTCTCGTCCTGTTTCCTTTCCTTCCCCACCCTCCATCCCCAAAGGCTGAGCATATGCACTAAGCCTTCTCCAAAACTATTCTAAAAAATTTGGGCAGAGCACTGTTCTTCTCATAACCTTGTTCTTTGAATGAACAAGCTCTTCTCATCACGTTAAAAAAGATTTCAGTATAAAACCAGTAGCTTGAATGGAAAACTTAAAACCGAACAATTCAAGTCTTGCAGAATTTTGTGCAGCTAAACAACATTTCCAGATATCTCCTGCTAAAAAAGCTTAAGGTGGCACTACCACCCCCAGCCAATATATGAAAACTATGGGAGACTGTATGCATGTGTAATATGCATGTTTGTGCATATGAATGAAAAACATGACAGAAAAAATGTGAAAAGATATATGTAAAATATAATACCTGACTGAATATGAAAAGATAGCTCTCAACAAAAATATTGAGAAAATGACTTACTAAAAATAATACCCTCGAGAAATAGAAATACTAATATGATTACTACTGCAGAAACAATACTGACAGAAACCCACTTCTTAAAGAAAAATCTACACTTACAATACCTCACCTCTTAGACCATGGCAACATTATGACTGAGAACTGATACGAACCAAAATCTACATTTTCATGAAAAATTTCTGAAGAACACTGAAACATAACTCTGCTTGCTGTGAGATTTGATGGCTGTATCACTGAGACTCAGTGGAACGAACAAAGTGTTGTTCCAGATGGGTTTCTTCCATTTTCTTATGAATTCTGTGTGCCACCTGCTGCATTCTTTCTTTTCTTTATATCAAGTTATATATTGTAACAGATTGGATGACCTCTGCTCATCCTAGGGTAAGTAGTCAGAATACCATGTGTGGATCAGTCATCTGCTACTCATATATTAGCCACCACCAAGGAAACAACACAATCTCTTCTTAAAAGCACATTTGTGCTGATACTGCCACCTGTTCAGGAGCTGAGCCTCTTTTTATGAGCCTCAAGCGCCTTTACCTAAGACTGCACAAAACCAGTATTAGAAAAGATTTCTTATTTTAAATTAAAGTTGTTACAGAAGGTTTTTATTTGTTTTATCTTCACATGTTTGTGAAAGGGAAAAGATAAAGTACTCTGAAGCTTACCACCAAAATGAACACGTCTAACTAGTGCATTCGTAAGGCCTTACATTACTATACAAATACAGAACCTGCTGAAATCTAAGGGGAAGATGATTTCAAATTGGCAAGTCAAGACAGTGCTTTAATTCTATTGTTACATAGTGAATGGGGGGGGGGAGGGGAAAGGCATTTGAAGCTCAATTTGCAGAATTGAGCCAAGACTTATCCCATGAAAGCAGCTCATAGCTTCAGTACTGTTTAAGTTGCAGAAATATAACACGGTTGCCAGTATATTGTTCTGCTAGATGAAGAGACATACCAGGTATGTCGTCCATCTGTTTTCTCAAGAAAGCAAATACTACACACACAGGTCAATGAACAGTATCAGCTGAAAGCAGAAGAAAGGAAATACACTTACTCAGTAGTCTTCATGCTGTTCCTACAAGCAGCATTTGAATTTGGACATAATACGAAGAATAATGTATTAGGACAATTTGCTACTGATTTTATGCCACAGTCTTGCCTTGATCCTTGTAGAGCTAGATGCATTGAGCAGAGACTGTTAAAATACAATTCTAAGGAAACAAAGGAGCGAAACAGGATTTCAAAAATAATACTTTAGTGTTGGTAAATAGTCTATGAACAGGACAGGAATCCCTGTAAAGAAGTGCCCAAGATTCACACCACCAAATCTTTCTCCATATTCTGAGGGCACCATAACATAGGGTAGTGTGAATTCACTGCATTAGTCTCATGAAGCACCACAAAGGACAACTATTTGTAGCTGCTAGTGTGTTTGCTAGGGTCATTTTAACTTATTTCTTTCACTGTGCTTCTACTATCCAATCCAAGACGTTGCCTACTTTTTCCTCCCACAAGGATCACTCATCCACATTATTTGCAGTGACTGTTCCATGAGATATTTAAAACACCTACCAATCTACAAATAAATAAGAAGTATTGAGGCATGTTCACCTTTCTTAGTCTCATTTTCCTATTCAGCTCATTCTTCTCATACTCCTTCCTGGTCTACTTTAAAAAACAATAGTAAGCATCACTGAGAAATGTGCAGAAAGATCCTTCACTGCTGCATTTAGGAAATGCTTCTAAGCACCAAAACAAACAAGGTCTCAGATTTAGTTTAAATACCTTCACTTGATAACCCCATCTATGTATGTAAAAAGAAGTGTATGTGCAATGGCAGTTGGCTATATTGCCATCACCCTCCCGTTACAGTGGCGTTACTGCCTGTATCCCCTGTGGCAAGGCCATCTCAAAAAGAAGCAGGGTCGTGAGATCTGAGAGGCAAAAATGGGGTTGTATGTACAAAATGCTACCCATTTTCTCATCTCAGATCAAGTACCTCTTGATACAAATTATGGCTCACCTTTGTCATCACAACAGCACTTCTGTCAACTACCACCATTACTGGGAATGGGTAAAGCAAACATATCCTTGCGCAGAAGAAACATGCTTATAATTGCATGAGTTTCTACCGTCAAACCAGGGAAAGGTGGTGCATGGTACAGCCAGTGCTGGCACAGAAAACCAGACTGAGCTAATGTGCAGCCTCTGATCCTTCCCTACTCTGTGAAGTCAAAACTGTGGTTTACTGCTCACTATCATACAAATAATAAACAAACAGGAATCCCACAGAAAGTATCACCTCAGGAATTTTGCTCCTGGAGTACGATTAAAAAGAAATGAAGAAACACCCAAACTTACAAAACTTTATAAAGCCTGAAATTCTCAGGACACCTGTTCTGAAATATTTTCTTAAGACAGAATGTTCTTGCGGATTTTCATCATCCCTCTTCTTCTCCTTTGTGCATTTCTTCCTGTCACACTAATATTACTGTGACAACTCAGTAAATCACACAAAATACAAGAGGGATCATCTTGCTGAAAGCCCATAACTCTGAGTATATATATGCCCATAGGCTGTTGAGGTAACTGCTATAACAGGCAGAATTTTGTGTCTGAATCACACGGAGTTTTAGCCTTCCTTCTAAGACAGAAATGCTGCAGGGGTGGATACTATCTTAATCATGGTTTGGTGAGGTTCCTTTGCACACTGGCTAGATGGAAGTGTCAGAAATAAGTTAGAAAAAGTTCACCAACTTGACAGGATAGACAGGATAGGCCATTGCTGTGTCTCAGTTCCACCAAAACTTACTCAGAAGTCATGTCAAAACCAATTACTCCTCCAAGGCCACATACCTGATTCCAACATCAACTGCAACCTCTAAGAGAGGCAGCACAACACATAAGAAAAAAAAATAATTATAGAATCGTAGAAGAGTTTGAGTTGGAAGGAACCTTCAAAGGTCATCTGGTCCCATGCACTGCAATGAGAAGGGACATCTTCAACTAGATCAGGCTGCTCAGAACCACATCCAGCCTGGCCTTGAATGTCTTCAGGGATGGCACATCCATCACTTCTCCGGGCAACCTGTGCCAGTATTTTACCGTCCTCATTGTAAAGAATTTATTCCTCGCTTCCAGCCTGAATCTTCCCTCTTTTAGTTTAAAACCATTACCTCTCATCCTATCATAACAGGCCCTGCTAAAAAGTCTGTCCCCGTCTTTCTTATAAGGCTCCTTTTAATTACCAAAAGGCCGCAATAAGGTCTCCAGGCTGAACAACCCCAACTCTCTCATCCTTTCCTCACAACCCTCTGATCACTTTTTTATGGCCCTGCTCTGGACCCTCTCCAGAAGGTCTGTATCTTTCCTCTATTGAGGAGTCCAGAGCTGGATGCAGTACTATAACTTAAGGAAACTCTTTTCTCAACTTGTGAAGCAAAAGAACATACAACACAGTCCAGAAACATTTGCTCTCCACAAATAGTGAGAAAAGTGTTAACAGACAGAGCATGGGCCAGCAATTTTCATTTATTTTGCACTGGCATTTTATTGGGCTCAGTGACTCCAATACATTCATATATCTAAAAAGGGTTTAATGCACACAGAAAGCAAGTGCATTCACATATACTGCAGAAATGATCTGCCTGTTGAAATAAAGCTACAAGTGAGTATCGTCCTTAAACCCTCAGGCAATAATTATTTGATATTGGCCCATTTCCTTGTTCCCAAAATAGCTAAATTCTACAGTAAATTCTCTATTGTCTTTTGTTAGGAAAGACAGAATTTACTTTCCCAGTATTAATCTAGTGTCAGTGCTCTATTGTGTTTAGGATGGTATAGTTTATCCAAATTTTGAAAATGGATTCTTTTTAACTCCTTTTCAAAACAAGCCACTATATAAATGTCATTCTGTAAATCAATGGGTCACCTATACTTTGAATAGCATATTCAGTTATAGCCTTCCCCCCTCAAAAAGGATGGAAAAGAACTGGAAAATCTTCAGCTTTTTCAAAAGTTAGCAGTTGGTTCATAGGCCAACCAAGCAGCTAGTTCAAAAGAAAGGATGAGAAAACTGGGACACCTCCACCTGCAAAAAGAGATGATGGAGATGGGAATATGACAGAGATCTGTAAAGTCAGGATTGCTGAGGAGCAAGTGCCTAGGAATGAGTTATTCATTATGCCTTCCAATACAAGGACTAGGGGGCATCACAGAAAACAAAGAGGTGGCAGGATAAAAGCAAGATGAAACAAGATGATGTGGTTCTTTGTGTAACACGCTGTGGAAATCCCTGTCAGCAGCTCAGATGGGTTTAGAAGGACCAGACAAGTTCACGGAAATCTTTTCTGGGCTGCTAAACATCATCACTTCTAGAGAAAGTCTCTGAGACACAAATAACTAGAAGCTGAAGAGTTACCCAAGGCAGAGCATCATGTGTACTTGCCCTATTCCTCTCCCATTCAATAGGCTTCTGATTTTGGCATGTGGGCTAGCTGGCCTTTTGGTCTGATCTCAAGACAGCTACTGAAATGTTTGTATAAAAAGCAGAGTGAGACATGTTACTTTTCATATTGGTATAAGGAGTATATCCAAGTGTAGTATTATATTTCGACAATTTGTGAATAGTTAATCCTCATTGCAGGAGAAGAGTTCCTATAAAAGAGCTCCTGCAGAGGAACTGTCATCAGAGAAATGTATTGTTGAGAAGTAATTAAGATGTTGAATACTGTATTCCTTGTTAGAAATGAGCCATTGACTCTGAAGCAGAACCTGTATGCCAGTTCCAAAAAAGACATCATTTTGGATAGTTAGTCAAGGTTGCTATTAGAAATGAATGATATTTGTTATGCAAACAGTAGGCACAGACATGAATCTCTTGCAGAAACTCATGTCAGTTTTCAAGTAGTTTTTTATGAGATTGGTGTCAGCTGCCTTTCTCAACATGAGTCTCTTTTGACTGGAATTATTCTACAAGGCAGAGCTGTTGCCTCGACAATATACAGATGAACAAAAGCATTACAGGATGTCAAAACACCACAAGAATTCTTTGTATCAGGAGCACAAGACTACTGTTTAGCTTCCAGCAGGGCTGGCCTCTTTGATCCTGGGAACATCTAAGAGGTAGTCTACTGAATACACAATAATAAGCAAAACTCTCAATTCAGAGGTGCAAAGTTACACCTGACATGTGAGATTCAGGTATCAGATATCCCTGCTTGGCAGGGTGGGAAATGAGAATCCACAGAAGCCTCTCTCAGACACCTTGCAGAACACAACTCATTACCTGCAACCATGAGTGACACACAGAGGTCTGTCTGGCTGTCAGAGCAGTGCAGATTAGAGCACACAAGTATCAGCCCCCAGGTGATGAAGACACACTGGCTGAGGTTTGCTGGCACACAGTGCAAACTGGCAGCCCTCCAGCTCTGGCACTACCCATGCTACTGCTTGAGGAGACGGTGGGATACTATAAGCTATGTCCAAGGCTTCATGGGGACTGACCACCCCCACCTTTCCCACACGCAGACACACAGGAGGGACACTGAGCCAGAGAGACACGTTCAGCCTTTAAGAACCATAGCAGCACTCAAGAGGGCTTCAGAGAGAAGCAACTTCTGGCTGCAGAAGCAGGCTTTCACTGCCTAGGGTTTTAGGGTGCACCCTTGGGAAAACTAGGAAGCTACACGAAGTTAGTACTGCAAAGGCAATGACTTCAGCATGCCCGGCATTTACAGAACATCCAAGACTTTCTAAATAAACCATCAGTGAGATTCTTGTAATTAAGGCAGGAACCCCTGCTCTGAATAACTGTCTAGAGCAGAAGCTACCTCTGAAAAGTCCTAGCATAGGATTTGACATTTTTCTCCAAATGCTTGTAGTGAAATCCCTGGTGAACCAGGTTCCATTCTCATTTTTGGATGTCCATAGAAAAAGAAATAATATTGCCAACTCTGTTTCCATTAGAGAGAACATGCAGAATGTGGGGTTTTTTTTTGCTCTCTGGGGAAGATAAAAGAGATTGACAGTGTTTTCACACAAAAACACCAGTAGTCCAGTACAAAGCAGAAGGATAGTTGGGGTATTAAAGGCATTTACCCATTTTTAACATGAAGAAGAAAAATAAAACATGACAAAAATTCAATTGCTCACAAAAGACACAGCTTCTTTGCAAGAAAAGATTAAGCTGGAACAATGTTGAGGTGGATATAGGGAACAGCAAGAGAGAAAACCCTGTAATTTAAAAATGCCACTTACGCATCTTTTTACTTCCAAAGAAAAGCATCTTTATCCAGAGCAACAACCCAGATCACATCAAGGTGAATTTCCAGTTGGATGCTACAGCTTACAGAACAAGTCATGAATATTTGATGCACCCTTTAAATATCTTAGTTCCACCTCTTGAAAAGAATTATCCTTGCACAGACCAATGAATCTTGCATAGAAATTCTCTGCTCTGACCTCTTTCCTTAACTCCCAGTTTAAAAAACAAGGTCCAAATAACCCTGGTCTAAGCATGTTTTTCCATTAAATCTTCAGAATGAAAAAGTTAACCTGAAGTTTTTCAGGTATTGTTAATCCTGCTTTGAGGCAGGGGGATGGATTAGCTAACCAGAGTTTCCTCAAGATACTTTTCTTTTTTTGCTAACTACCAGTTCCCACAAAAGTTTTATTTCCTATGATGTATTTATGTTTATATTCACTGAAATGTAAGACTTCTGAGACTATTCAGAGGCAAAACATCCCTTAGTACAGTTTGAGTTCAGGCTCGCTCTCTATATTCTTTGCAGAAGATAACATTGTAAGCCTTTTTAAGAAAGACCCTAATGCCATCCTGTCTGCAGGACACTGATCCTGTGATGAAACTGGCTGGCCAAACAGAGAGAAGAGAAACTGATAGAGTAGCATGGTACATCCAGCCTGCACAACAGGCCTTTGTTGAATAGAGTCTGCCCTGCCCATGCCATCACATTACAAGAAACATTATCTTTGCTATTCTCTATATTACCTTTGAGAGTGACCTGGCCCTGAGGGCAGGGACAAGCTGCAAATCTGGACTTAAGCCCAGCTTCAAGGCTGCTATGGCACATAAATATACATACAATCTTGGGTACTTCTATGGGTTTGTCACCACAGGATCCGAGTATTTTTCAGCACAGCTATGCCCACTAAAGTGGGAAATACGCTATTATTGACTGTCCTAAGTGAGGGACTGCGACTCGTATGTTCTGAAGGAGTGTACACAGAGCTGAAAAGGGACCAAAGCAGGTTAGCTGTGCTGGCACAATGTGCTGGCCAGTATGACTGAACTGTTTAATGCAACTATCTGGTAAACTTTATCTCACTGAGGTGCACCTGGGCAGCCATAGCCTTAGGAAATACCCAAAAGGCATGTAGAGTCTCATTACCAAGAGGTAATACTACTGTTTTGCTTAATCAGAAGATAGATTGTAAGGGTATGCAGCTTATGACATACTTTTAATAGTGGCCTTAGGAACATAGAAACTATACCTATTCTATAAAAGTAAACCTTTTACATATAGAAGAATAAAAATCAAAATAGAATAATCATATTTTATGAGAGCATACCAAAAAAATTCAGGAAAAAGCAGGAGTTTAAAACCAAAATTAAGAAATTAAACGGAAAAAAAAAAGGAAGAAAGAAAAGATGGTACTAGAATGATACATGGGGCTACAGAATCCAGGAAAATTTGTAGTGTCTTTAAAGCATCGATCTGAAGAGAAGAACACAAATTTGTAAGACAGAATCTAAACAGAGAATAAAAATTTCCTGCAAAACCTATGTCATTCTTATGAAATCTGTATTACTGTACATTTATAGAAGTTCTCGCTTTTGACGTTTCAAGGAACCAGCGTTTTAGTGGCAAAGTTTCCTCAGCAGCATGAAGCAAATAGGCTTTCCTCTCACCCCACTACCAACCTGGTTCCAGGCTTTTAAGTCACTAAACTGGATGTTATAAGCCAACCCTGCCCTCATTAGGCCTTCCTCTCCAAGGCTTGCATGCTTAAGGATCCTAAACAACTATAATTTATGTCACAGGTGACATAATTCGCTATTGGATGCTACTGTGAATTCTAAACAGATTATTATGCTGCCCACTGATTTGCTATGTTAACATAGCTAATTAAACACATTGGAAAAACAGACTGGTGATACCTCTGGAGATCCACCAGTGTGGTAAGATATCCTATTTAATCTGAACAAGAAAATCATATAATGGTTTGGATTGGAAGGAACCTTAAAGATCATCCAGTTCCAAGCCCCCTGCTACTAGACCAGGACCTGCTCAAAGCCCCATCCAATCTGGCCTTGAACACTGCCAGGGATGGGGCAGCTACAAATTCTCTGGGCAACCTGCGCCAGTGTCTCACCACCCTCACAGTGAAGAACTTCTTCCTAATGTCTAATCTAAATCTCCTCTCTGACAGTTTAAAGCTATTCCCACTTGTCCTGTCACTACATGCCCTTTAAAAAGTCCCTTTAAGGTCTCTCCAGAGCCTTCTTTTCTCCAGGTTCTACAAGCCCAACACTATCAGCCTGCTTCCACAGGAGGTGCTCCAGCCCCCAAAGCATCTTCATGGCCTCCTCTGGACTTGACTGAGCAGGTCCATGTCTCTCTTGTGTTGGGGTCCCAGAGCTGAGCTGACTGCAGATGGGATCTCACAAAAGTGCAGCAGAGGGAGAGAATTGCCTCTCTTGACCTCCTGGGGTGTCTCAGTTCTGTTCTTCTAACCAACACACATTTTCAAGTGCAAAACACATTCCAGACTTACTATATGGTTGAACAGAATTGTCTTCCGTTTCCAGTATTGATGCACCATGCACATGATAATGAAATACTTCAATATTTATACATTCCATTTCTATATTTACATTAAAAGTCTTTTTTTTTTTTTTTAAAGATTAATGGAAGTGAGAAAAGCTAGCACTATAAATACATCTTTATGGCTTTTACCAATGAAATATTGATTTCAGGAGAAAAACACATCTCTAACCTAAATATCCTTCCATTTACAGATGCAGTGCAGGCCTTCACTGGTACCAAAGTCAGACTCCGTAATGAGGGAATGGAAATAATTGTGGATGGGGTGAGGAAGGGGAAGCCTGAATACACTTTATAAACTGAATTTATTTACAGACCTAAATCCCCGACCACATGATTTCACTCATTTGAACATTTCTTTGCTTTTACTGTAATAAAAATCATAAAAACCACAAACAATTTTAAAGGGTAGGACCAGACCAAATGTCATTTGCACACTGTTGTGACCATCTAGAGGTCTTCAGTGATTGTTAAATATGCCTGATTCTGACCCACTGGTTGAATATATGAAGAAATCCCAAAGCCTGCTACTAAGGAAGCCAGAGAATTTTTGTTCTGTGTCTTGGGCAAAGGAGGAAAACGGTTTTCAAAGTAGATTCTGCCAGTTGTTTGATGTGCTGATAAAAATTTAAGACACTTTTTATTGCTTTACCTCATTTAGTATTAAAATATGAGCCATCCACTGGTACATGGATTGGACTAGATGTCCTTACTGGTTCTTTCTACTTTGCTTACAGACACTTCCCTAAAGGCAAAGCGACAGGCTTCCTAGGCAAACTGAAATGAGACCTGCATACAAAAAAGGCTTCTGACTCATGAATGATTAAGATGAAGAATACTGTGGAAGCAGTGGCGAAAAACAACTGAGCCATTTTCCCAAAAGAAAATAAAACTATGAATGATTTTCTGGCCTTACAGCCAACCCAACTGCTTTCTTACAGAAAGCTTGCAACAGCACAGGGGTACTGAAAATGTACGTGATAATATAGTCTATCAAGGGTAATGATCCTCTCCTGCCTTTTTGGTATGACCCTTCTCAAATTAGCCAAAACTACTGTGGGAAACTTCTTCAATTGAAATCTGTGTTACATATTACCACACCACAGATAAAACAAGGTACCGGGGGGTGAAGTTCATCAAAGGGCACCACTTGTTGCTGACCTCGATTCTGACACTCAATCTGCAGTGATGAGACAAGTGGAAGTTACTATCGATTTGTTCTGACTGCTTTGGAAGTGCAACCGCTCCCACTTCTCTCATCTTTCACATCATTAATTATCTTGAAAGGGAGCACGGTGTACAGACAAGGCTTGTTACGGAGAAAACTGTATGACTGAACATGAGGTGACAGTACAAGAACATGACTACAGTACTACAGGATTAGCACAGGCAGATTATTTTGCCTTCAATAATGCCTCTGAAGGTATAGTCAGTAATAAGCACCTCTAACACACAGATTGGTTCTCTTCAGTTGTAAAAAGGAGAAGTAGGATTTGTAACTCTTTAGTGGCTTTTCCATTCTTTTTACTGAATACATCCTTTGTGAAAATCCTGGTTCACATATTTTTTAATTTACAGTCTTGGGCAGGAAAAAGTCAGACTACTGAATTTCTCACCATCCTAATGCAGTCCTCCAACACTGTGGCCAACACGCTCACCCATGCAGCCTCATGCAGATCCACTAATTAAAGTTCTAGTCCTGCAACAGGGTCTCACAACGGCAGAAGAAGGGCCCTGGCAGAAGATGGAACAGCATGGACAGGCTCTAGCAAATTCTAGTTCCAGCATGAGGTATAACGGATGGTACGGTTCAGCTGTCAAATCAGTTCAGCAGAAGCTCTCCAAAGAAAAATTCAGCCCTCTGCAGAAAGCAAGGTCAGTGATTCAACACTTAATACATTTCCTCTTACTCAGTTCTAGCCAAAGCCTTGAAATGAAGTGATAAAGAAAGATTCCTTTCAGCCTCAGTGCCCACATTTCAGAATGATGTATCTATCTAATGCAGTATCATATACCTAGGAGAACAAATAAAACACTATGGGATTCTCGAGTTCAACTATCATTTGACTTTTTATTTTTCTTTTTATTATTATTTTTTTAAACTGGAAGGCTCTGAAACTGTGTTTCCACATGCTGTTAAGGACTGTAGGTGTTCCATAGACTCTCAGATTTATTTATGCTCAGAATACTCAAGCTCCTCCCAGCAGAGCTTCCCCTTTTACCTTCTGTCGCTGCTGAATGTTGCTCATCGTGTCTGGCTGAAACTCCAGTTTGTCTGTTCGACAAAGTTTCCAGTATAAAATAATAACAATTAGAAGCACCACAGCAACTGGGACTGCCACACCAACAATAATCCATAGGTTGCTATTCTGTGACTCTGAGGTGGACTCCTTCAGCTTCTCCACAGCTGTGAAGTTAAAAGGAAGACAGCAATATTACATGGTTATATATTTTAAACTGAGGACTCTTCAAGGTTGTGTATTTTTATGTGCTTGTAAATGCTAGTTAAGAAATTTATCAGAAACCAGCTGCACATCACAGGACATGTCATACCACCTATAAGTTAACATATGTCATGCTCAGGAAGCATGGGGCAGGTGACAGATTGTCCTGGTCTATCTTCTGAAGGCCTGGGCTTAAAATACTAGTGAAAATAAACTTCTGCCACAACATCCTGTAACCCAAAACTGAGCTGACATAGTGAAATGCATCCAGAAAAATGACTTGCTACTAACAAAGGCAAGAAGGATTTTCCAGTATTATTGCCTGTTTCCTGCTTTATGGTATTATCAGCTGCCTCTTCTCTTCAGTTCTACATTATATATTTTGTGACCTTCCTCATTAATAATCACAGTCAATTTGAAATCAGTAAGACCCTCCTCCCCAAGGTGTATAATTCCACATTTTTTATTACTTATTTTCCTTCCTCTGTTTTGCTGTCAGTGTGTGAGATCCTTTAAACAAAACTACTGGGAAGTGTAATCAAACCAGTTATGCTTGTAAGAAGTGAACTGGAAGAACTGACAAAGCTTCCATTTGCTCTATTTTTCACAGTGGTTATATGTGGGACTAAAAACAACAGCAGTAATACACTACTAGTCAAAGTGTAAAATGATGTCTTGAAGTTAAAAAGAATATTTCTGTGCAATCTTATTTTTATATATCATTTTAATAATAGCCATTCTAATGATGAACCTAGAGATAAAAGGAACATATTATAATTCCTATATTTTATACATCTGACAGCTCGTTTATGACATTCCATTTTCTGTTATAAAAATAACCTTTTCTTTTGATCTAGTTTCTTCCAGCAAGAAGAAACATTTAAAAGATTTCTATGATGTTATGCCTCTTAGAAGAGTTTTCTAATGACACGTCAAAGATAAGTTTCAACTTCATGCAGAATAAGCTATAAACACTTCATAGTTTGTTGAACACTTACTGCTTTTGTAAAGGGAATTTATTCTTGCAACTTTTTGCACTTCTGTCTAACCGGTATCACATCCCATTAGCAGATATTAAGCAGATGTATACAAGCTACTAACGCATTTTTAAACCTCTGTTTTAATGAGGGACAAAAATTTTAAAACACATCCAGATGGTGCAATTATTACTATTTCCTTCCCTTTCTTTCTGCAGAGGATTTAAAAAAATCAGACACATTTGTTCTATTGGCAAAATACCCTGTGGTACAATATAACTGATGCCTCCATATTGCACAGAAAACCGAAAAGATAATTAAGCATTCATTTCAATGAGGTATTCTGAAGATCATATACATGTCCATTACTGTTTTAAAATACTTCCAAATTTCTTTCCTAAACATAACATGGAATTTTCAGTAGGTCTTCTGTCTTGCTTCCTGAATAAAGTAACTATATGACTTTATATGGCCTGTCGTATTTATTCTGATGTGTATCTAGTAAATAAACATTACTTTTATATTATCTTTACTGAAAGATCACATTACTTATATATTACTGATGGACAAATAAAAATAAGGTCAACCATACTCAGTGGAGGAAATCAACTGCTTCTTTTTGCTCATACCTTTCAAAATGCCCCAGCTAGCATTAGCCTACATATTTCACTCACATAAATAATAATTCAGACAAAAAAAAGTAATGACTTGCGTTAAACATCACTGCTATTACTCAGCTAAAGGAAACACCCGTTTCACAGACACCCTCTTATTCCACAATCATGGGGTTTGTGCAACTGCTGGGAAAGGTAAGAGATTAAAAAGAGATGAAAATGGCAAGAAGCTATCTAGTTAGCACATTATTTTTCTAGCACAAGCACAGAAGTGAATGCAGTGAGGTTTGCACTTAAGGACCCTGTTGCAATTCCAACCTCAGCAGTCATCAAGAAACAAAGCAACACCACACAGCTCACTGCAAAACTGCTAAAAATTACTCCCCTCAGAGCGCCAAAATTGCAGCGTCCCAATAACAAAACACTGCAACGGTGGGGTCTGACAAGTGCCAATCTCCAAAGCTCACGTCACCCTTCCAGTTTCTCTTTGCTGGCATCAGTGTGGATTTGAAAGGGCTTACGCTGTGCAACGGTGCCTTCAATGCGGTATCCAAGGATGATTGCTGCCCGCTGGATGTCAACTCTGTTCATCAGGTCTGAGCACTTTAGAGCACTGAGTCTCTCTCCATCTTGGTCCTCCACGAAATAGATCAGCTCCACAGGGTTATCAACACCAACTAACCGCGACACATTCACAATCTGAAAAGAAATTGGAAAGCTGTTGCATTTTAAGTTGTGTTTATTTTGGGCTCCCACATATTTGGCCTTTCAGCTCTCTCCCTCTTCCCTTCACAGGGCCTGGACCTTAAGGACACTTACCTAAAAATAGACATTTGGAACAAGCAGCTTTGCCAAGATTGAACCAATATCTGTCTTAATTCTCACTGTGTGCAACCCCTAGTGCATAAAAAGCATTCTACCTTGTATTATGAGGTAGAAATACAATTGCTGTTAAAGAAAATCCTTCTAGCTGTGACACCAAATAATATGGTATTATACTAACCACGTAATTTCTATGAGCTGGTACAGTTTGGATATTGTCAATATGCAGAGAAGTCTGAAAGGAAGATGTACCACATACAGTGCTCAGAAATACTGTATGCAGCAAAAGCAACATACACAAAGGCTAGTTCTGTCATCTGAGCAGAGTTGAAGTCAATGTTGGGCAAGCATAGATACACAAAGCTAATATTCAGTACTAATAATTTTCTTCTAAACTGAAATTCAGGATATTTTCACCTAATACTATATAAATTATTCTGAGTAGAAGTCTTCCAGGGGAAAACAACATTGCTGGAATACTATATTGGTGTCTAATTACAGAAGCTCTATTCAAGTGCTCTGGGGCCCTGGGAAATTTAGAGAAATTTACATTTGGTAACCGAAAGGAAAATTTCCAGGGAACCAATCTTTGTATAATAAATTTTTTTTGTAATTCCTGATGTCTCTGTTTTTTTTCCCCTGTTTCATGACAATGTACAGATCCAGTACTGAAGAGAACTGCTTTCACTCTGAAGATGCCAATATCATGCCACCCTGGAAGCCTCTATGGCCTTTAGCATTTTTCAATTAGTAGGAGCTACTGAAGAGATTAATGTGGTTGCACTTCCCCCTTCTCTAAATACCTACTTTGACTTTGCTTTGTTATTCATAACGCACACCTCTTTGTTCCAGGTTTTCCAAATGTTAATCAGCTATACATGCAAATACGCTGTTAGCTTCAAATACCACTGTTGCTCTTCCTCAACGAAAGCACAGTCACCTTCATCCTGCAAACAGCTCTCCCTGGCACTCACCCTTCTTCAGGAAGGAATGTATTTGATGCTGGGGGAAGTAATTCTTCCTACCTACTTCTAAAGATGTTAATAATCAAAAAAATGCTTGCTATGAGGAAGCCCTGTAGATAACCACCAGACATCTACATTGCATGTAAGAATCACATAACATTTTTGAATTCCTGTAAAATTAGATCTTATACACAACTCTCATCTGTTTAACCATTTACATGTAATGGTGAGCTAAATCTAGAATTAGGCCAAGCAAATAGGAGGTATTCTATCATGTAAAACAGAGTTTGAAGAGCTCTGAAAGGAACTACCACAAATAGAGCAATATATTTTGCTTCCTTCAGAATTACCTTTTAATATGAAGTACATACTTAATAAATTAGGATCTCACACACTGCCCACAGGCTTGAAGTGAACACACAAATGTTTGCATCTCTGAGGCTTACAAAAGCAAAGCTCTGTATTATTTTCTTTTCTAGTTTCCACCAAAACAATCATGTTGAAGGAAAGCAGAGCAATGTTCTAGCTCAACAGGGATGATGTTCTGGTCTTTGGGGACATCAACTCAACACGTCCTAAAAAAGCATTTCCCAGGGGTGGTAACAGCAAGGTATGTAATAAAAAAAAGGAGAAAAAAAGTCTTCTAGGCCAAACAACTGAAAGCAAAGAGTAATGTTCAATGTCAGTCACATTTGATGTAAGAAACAGAATACCTACAAACAGAGCAGAAAAATATGCAGATCTCTGAAACACAGCAAGACCTGCTAGCAGGACCTATTAACCAGTGCTGCTTCTCATCCTGAATGCTATCAGCTAAGGGGCAACAATCTCCAACTGAAGGTGTAACAAGAGAGTATCAATATGTAAGGTTTCAGCATACATATTCAGCATCTGGAAGGATGAATCTGGTTTCACAGAACCCAGACACATCATTATTTAGCAAATGTTAACAGCTTCATCTTTCTGCTTCAGCTGGGCTGCCTTTACCACACCCTGGCTGCAGTGCAGAGAGCAGCAGGGCGTACAGACTGTTACCTTCCTAAGCAGCACTTAACTAACACGGACAGCAAGGGAGCTGAAACGCCACATGGGACTGAAAGTCAATGGAGTTTCCACTTAATTTTATGAAACCTTTCCGCGTATAGCAAAGCTACAGAATCAAAGACAGAAGATTCTTAAATCTTCATACATTTTATGGCATAGTGGAGAATCATCATACATTTTATGGCATAGTGGAGTATCCTAGAAGTACTGTAATTTTATGTGTGTTATACACAGTGTAACAGTTAGAAGCTGGCTGAATGGGTTAAAAAGAAACTTCTCCATAGCTGCCTTTTGAAAGGGCAGAGGAGGACAGATTTCAGAGCAAGTTGCCACAACTAAAACAATACAACTTTTAGCATATAATTCAAAACAACAGTGTATGACTCCCTATGCTGAGGAACAGGAATGAGTGAGAACAGTCAGAGTAGACAGAAAGAGCAGCTGGAGGTATTTTAGCACAGTATAGAGAACGTGGGAACGAACATGAATAAATTCAGTGAAGGGTGGAGGTGCAGGCTGGTGTTGATGAACTAAGCTCACTATTTTAAGGTAAATTTTATCTGAAATAATTTGTTCTGAATACTCAGTATTTCACGAGTACTCACACCATGCTGAGGGAAGCTGCAGACAAAATTTCCAATCCAAGGGGAGATGGTTATGGATTTCTATTCTGGGAAAGCTGATGGCTGAGCAGGGTATTCTTGAGGTGACAATGAGACAACTAGATGTATATATAAACACAACTGTGACAACAGTGGTACTTCAGTTTTCATCTCTGTCATACTGATTCTCTGAACTTCTTTTTTAACTATCCTCTGAGTTTGCTGCAACACAGAAAATGGCCCACTGGATCTGAACTGGTTTTAAGTCTGGGTATAAAATTGAGGTACACAGCCACCATGCCCATTTTTTTTACAGTTTCTGTATACCATGTTTTGTGCCATTTTGCTCCAAATTATAGCCTTCATGCAGCTTTGAACTGGTTTTGTCTCGTATTTTACAGAGGTGTCCCTACCCTTGAGAGTGCTAAGAATGCAAGCAGGGGCAGAAATGGTATTTTGAAGGTAGCCAGCAAAGCAGCCCATGTGTAAAGAAGCATTTAAAGCATTTTACATTTATACTTTGGCAGTGAGGGATGACATAGGAAGGAAATACAAGAACTTCACTATATGGCAGGCAGAAAAAAAGAAGACAAGACTAATTTAACTTCTCTGTACATAAATGATACCATCCCTGTTGATACTAGATGTGCATTTAACCTCCACAGAGTAAAGGCTTAACTGTGTGCAGGTGTCAGTAAATTTAATTTAAAAAGTGTTTTCAAGAGAATACTATAGGTCAGTGAACAGAGCTGCCTGAAAACCAAACCTAGTTCCTAATCTGAGTTGGGAAATCCAGGTGGTGGGCAAGCTTGCAAGGCATTTGCAGAGTGTCAGTCAGCCAGAGGGATGTCCCAGTCAGCAACCCCGTCAGAATAAGGAATCCCTGGGTGAACCGGCTCCGGGTTTCGAAGGCATGAGCGTTAAATAGAAACAAGCAAGTGCACACACACAACCTCCAAAATGCACATATATGAGGTTTATTTTCCTTTTTTCACTCTGTTCATCCCCTAGGGAAAAAAGAAGCAAAAAATAGTCTGCTTTCTGCCTTACTAAAACTAGGATTTTAGTGTCCAGGCAATCAAATGAAGCTGTATTGTGGTCTGAAAGGCTCAGCAGACAATATGACATAAAGCGTATGTGAAACAGGCATTACACATAGCCTGCCCGGGGTCAGAGAAAGCTCTCAAAGGAACCTGGACAGGGCAGCACCTGCTGTTGCAGACCAAACACTTACCTGCTGTGGCAGCCCCTCCTCGTGCTAAGCCAGGGAGACCGATACATGAACCGAGAGGGCCAAGGCACTGAAAGCAACACTAAGGAAATTTCCTCTCTGACTTGCAGAGGCTGGGCTAGCCAAAAAACTGGCTTGCCAGAACAGTGGTAGGCTGTCCGCAACCTGATGGAGGGGCTGGTCGTTGAAGGAGTGAAATGCCTCTGAGGAAAAGGTGAAGCAGCAGCAGTCCCCAAAGGCTCTATTTAAAAACCTAAAATCCCAGCAAGACTGGGCCTTTATTCAGATTACACACTCAGGAGAGCTGTCAGCAGAAAACCAAGAGAATGAACCTCTGCCTTAATGAAATCTCAATGAAGTCATTATATCCCCTCATAGCTACTACCTTCCTCACACACACTACAACTACAATGTCACCTAATGTGCTCTTTAAATCAGAACACCATTCTTCTTGTCACTTAGTAGGATCACCTTTCTGCTTTCTGTTAGGTTCAAAAGACCAAGCACGCTGATATGAAGAAAAGTTATTTTTATGTTAGCTCCTAGTGGAGTTTTTAAATTACAATTAAGCCATTTAATTCCTCTAAAAAAAAAAAAATTAATGACAATTGAGATACTGTAGTAAACTACTGACAAAATATAGCATTGGGCTTAGCTTCTGCAGGTGCAATGCAAACCACGTTAAATGTGCCTTCAAATCTGCAGCAACAACAGACACCTATTAAAAATATATATGTCTTGCTCTATGAAACATTAATATCAAAATCACAAAAAAAAATGGAACTATCTCATGTATAACTATCAGGTATGAGGCTTCAGAGGGTTTTTTTGTACATAATGGTTATAGGCTTTTTTCCTTTTTTTGATTTTTTTTATCATGGAGTGGCACCTGTTAACAGCACAGATAGGCAAACAGGAAAACAGAAAGCATGCTATTTGGGCACCACAGATACTCCAAAGATCTTACTCAAACTATCTAGGTTTAAAGAGTAAATTTTAACATTTTTAGATCCTAACACATCTTTAGAAAAGAAATCTAAACCTCACAAGGTATCACTTCTATTTCCCCGCTATGTGAGAGGAAACTAATATGCCTGCAGTAACATTCACAAATAATTGCTTCACCTTCTGACCCACAGTCCTGCTTTTCCACAGAGCTTAGAAATGTCGCATTTCAATACGCTATAAATATCTTTCACCCCAGGAAAAACACCAGTCTATAGGGGCTGAACACAAGTGAAACGTATGTCTAGTCTTTTGTGGATATACACATGCCCTGTTAATAAAAGTGTCCAACACTTATTTTCATTTCATTGTGGCCTACTATCATAACAGTCACTGGTTTGTATGAAAGAAAAATATATGGGAAAATCTGAATGTAAAGCACAAAGAACTTTAATAGCTCTCCCTGAAGACACAAACAGATGCATATGTACAACACACTTCAAAAATAGCTTATAAACTTGGATACGAGGAATAGAATTAGCAGCAGTAAAACTGAAAGGCTTATTGCAAATGACTATGGACCAGATCCTCAACTGGCAGGGGAGCATCCTTGAAAGAAATAGTCCTCCACTCAGTAGCCCACTTCCTGGTGCATCACTCCCGCTGCACATAATAGCTTCTAAGGCTGTCACACCTAACACACACCTGAACATCCCCCCAAAGCAAGCTACCAAGAAACAATAGGACACGATGGCACCTATTCTTGTGCAGGAAAGTAGGACAACTACCACTGACACCTAGCAGCAAAGTATGTCCTTCAGCCTTCCTTTTTCTGCATCTTCTTTATTACGGTGCTAATTCTACCTAACAGCACAGGCTGTGAGCACCTGAAGAAGCCCTGGTTATGTGGGATAGTATGATGTGTTGACCTTAACTAAGAGCATCCTCCACTGCCCAAAGTTTGAGGATTCTTTGGACTAATTAAGTGGCACGAAGGAGCAGCATTACTGTCAGGAACATGAGCTGCAGAGCAGTAAGTAATATAAAGTCATAAGAAAAACACTGTATTTTCACTTTCTGAAACACTGTTCTTTAGGTAGAAAGGATCTGGTTGTAATTTTATCCATGCAAAAATAAATTACCTGAGCTTTCTTATGTAAAATCATAAAACTCTAATCTACACATACACATTTCACAGGTTGTGGTATCTTTGCTTGCAACATAAGGAATATTTCTTTAATTTATATGCAAAGGGAGGATAGGGGCATAAAGAACAAAGTGCAATAAGAGGTGTTGGGAATAGAAGATCTTAAACAGACATCTATTTACAGCAATTAAAAGCTGCACAAAAGAAAAATAAAATAAAATCTCTATTACTGAAACAGATGTTTCTGACATGCAAAAACAAAAGTAAGAAAAACCCAACATCTGGAAATTAAAGTGGTAGCAAAAACTGTAGGATTGAATTAAATAAGGATAATAGGTCTGTACTACTAGAAGGACATATGTGAGATAAACCAACTGTCAATGAATTAGCTGGAAAATTAATTTTTAAGAAGATGAGCCATTAAAAAGTATTTTGGCTTTCAGTTTGTTGGACTGACTAGAAAGAACACATGTGAGAATTTAAATATTCAAGCCTCCCTGGACATTATGTGCATAATTCCACCTGTGACAAAACTATAAAACAGCACTGGAATCCAGATAGCAGAAGTTGCCATGTGTGCATAATTTGGTATGATTAATCATTCATACTTGAAAGCCATTCCTGTGACCAGGAGTACTGTGACAAATAGGGAATTAAGGGGTAGTATATACTACTATACTGCTGCATACGATTGTATTTCATGTTTCTACACCAACACCAAAACACAACAGAGAGCTGGGAAGTAGCTGTTCCAGCAGAGGACTTTCTTTTGACTCAGATGATCATCCTGTCTCCTTTTGCTGGGCACCTCATGCAAGTCAGACAAGACAGCAAGTTTTTAAAATAGGAAGTTGGTAAAATAACTTTCAGTATTGTTTTTAAGAAGTCATCAGCATTCTTTTAAAATACCCAGTTGTTTCCATTTGTTTATGTTTAGCTTACAAGACAACAAGTCTCCAAAAGAATTCTATTTTAGGCACAAAACAAACATCATCAACCAGTTAAAAGTGACATATGCTGTTGAGTTTTCTTTCTCAATTCAAAACCTAGACAATATTAACTTATTCAATAATTTATCACCCTTTATTTCTTCCTCTGACTTTGAGCTCTTAATACCTGAACAACGTTGCTGCCTGCAAAACTGGCTCGTCTCCATATCCGCCCTCTGACCAAAGCCTCGTTTAACAGGTGAGCTAGTTTTCGTTCCATCTCAGCCCGAAACACTTCCTCCTGAATTCGCTGGTCGACGACACCCAAGAGAACTACATTGCAGAGAAAGTAACCCAAGAACACAAATGAATTAGTAAAACTTTTCAGTGTCTTTTCTGCACCTTCAGTTACAAGCTTTGAGTCACCCTGTGACAGCTCACAGACAATTCAAGAACAACTGTATTCATATGGGAATACTGCCCAGTTCAGCCAGAGGTTACACGTTGGAAAGAAAGACACTGGGTGGGGAAAGGTTAACATAAATAAATAAATAACTTGTGGCAGAGGGCATTTTTGGAATCTCAACCAGGCTAGAGACTCAGGATATTGAAGAAAGTTTCAATTCTAAAAAACCCCATAAACTTAGGAGCATTCAGTGAATTACTTAAAAACAAATCAAAGATAAAATTCAGTTGCTGCAACTGCTTTCAGTCAAAATATGCTTGGAAGTGATAGAGGTG
>NW_009915093.1:0-16087 GCF_000696875.1 Nestor notabilis | reverse complement strand
AAAGAGGTCAGAATTATGGAGAAAAAGTAGAACAGCAGTATGTGAATGAAGCTGTGTATACCAAATGCACCTTCCTCAGATAAAGTTCAACAAGATGCCAATTATAGCACAAAAAAACCTGGTTAGTGGCCCTGCCCACATTGCTTCCCAACCCCAGGTACTCCGGGTCACTGGGACAGCTAACGCTGAGAGGAATCCCTGAGGAACAACATATAGGAAACATGAAAAAAGAATGGACCTTAACTAACAAGGTGGCATCAAATAAAAGAAGAGTGAATGGAATGATAGTCATTCAAATGACCTAATTAAACAACCCTAAGGGACAGTAATCCAACTCACCACTGACTGCAGTAAAATAATTCAGTTTTCATTCCTTCACTTTTCCACTAAAATGCTTTATATTTTTTAAAATTTCCTTTTTCAGTGTCTTAATTCTTATTTTTTTAAGTGCAGTGCCTAATAAAACACCACTCAAGATAAAAGATACATTATTTTCTAAAGTTAAAAAAAATATATATTAAACCCACTTTTTCCATTTAAAAATATTCACTGCATATAGCAGGAAAATGAAATATTTTCATGATTTCTCACAGAGATCAACAGCATCTGTCTTCTAAATTCAACCACAGACTAAGTATCTCAGATTTAAATAGCAAAGTAAATAGACAACTGCCTAAGGCTATTATATACAGCAAGATGACGAGCATTCTTGCTTGTGTATTAAATTTCAGTATCAATGAATTATACTTAATAGCATGAACTGTATTCTACAACCAAGAGGGACAGCTATGGAGAACACAACATTTTATGACTCTTGGGATACATGCACATATACCTGGGTAATCTAATATTAAAAACCTTTATGCGGATAAATGTGTCATTTTCCTATGTCATGATTCATTACCCTTAGAATACAGTATAGAGACTCAAAGGACTGACCTAGCCGAAGTCTACTAGCTCTTCCCAGGCTGCCTGCAAGAACTGGGATTACAAAATATTCCTCCACAGCAAAAAAGGTTCTGCAATTGGCTTTCACTATCGTACCATCAGGAAGTTTAGAAAAACACAAAGGGACATGATTTCTGAGCTGGAAGAACCCTCTCCTTACTGCAGGATCTAAGGGAACTTCCATCAGCAATGGACAAAGCAAACCAAAGGCTGAGCAAAAGAGAGTGGCAGCATGACCGAAAAGCAAACACCCTAAGGAAGGGTGACATTGGATGTGGAATATACAGATGTAGCTTCTCGCATGTTACTTAACATAATCTGAAAATGTTCATTTTTCTTCTCTAAAATAAACTGTGTGGGCTTCAGGAATGAAGTTGCAACTTCCTGTAAAAAGTAAACTGGGTCACTAGTGAGAGGAGACAGGGATACCTGAAAAAAAAGTAAGCCTGCATAACTGGCAAACTACAGGTGATAAAGCTGTGGGAAGACAAAAGTCTATCCAGTTGGAGAAGGAAGTTCGGTAGGCAAAGGAAGGTCACCTTTCAGGCTTTCTGCTTAAAAGAAGCAGGCAGGACCTATAGCATGCAGGCAACCTTAATAGCCTTTGAGCATCTACATGTGACAGTTCAACCAGACCTGTGAATTATAGAATAAAACATCCACAAGACTTAGGCAGGATGGATCTGCTTTGAATGAATCAGAAGAGGTCAATGTAATGGGATGAAACTAATATGCTCTGAATGTATTTATTTTCATTCTGGATTGTTCCTGACATATTTTGGTAGAAAGTGCCACACAAAGTTTTATTTTTCACTTAAAATAAAAACCTAAAAAATCAATGTGGCATATTGACAGCACAGAGAGTAGGTACTTTATGCCTGACAGTGTAAGTTATCTCACTAAGTATGAACTGCTTGATAGATAAAAACTTTGTGTGCATTATCAAGGAATTGCAGTAGTTCATTAAAGACCCATGAACTAAATTTCCCAGATATTCCAGGTCATCAGGCCTTTGGTTTTAGAATTTATTCTAAACTATTTATTCAGCTCAGGCACATTATTACCTCATAAAAATGCATCAGCCTAAGCTATTGATATTTATATAGGCTAGTTACAAAAATAACTGCACTCTTACTCACAGAGACTTCACATACCTGTTCTCACCCAGGAAGATTTCATCAGCTGAGACACATTAAGCTTGGGATAATGAAAGGCTGAGTAAAAAACAGAATAGAGGAAAAACATCCGTAAGAACAGTATTCTCAACAACATACACCAAAAAAGTAACAACTTCATAATTTATACTGTCAGTAAGCATCTTATTTACACAGATGTATTACTACTCCTGAGGCTACGCAGGCACAACAATAAGGAAAGTGCTCCGAACATACACTCCCCAGTTCAGCTCTGAACAAAAAGAAGCTAACTGAAGCAGTTAGATTTATTATGTGAAAGATTTCAAGCTGCTGTACCAAGGTCATTGCTCCTAGAAATTTAAAAGCTCACTGTCTGAACTGTGACTCTTACCGAGCTAGCTGAAGGATCAGAATTTTGCTCAAAGGGCAATGAGGCAACTTGTGAGTATCTCAGAATGAAAATAAGACCTTCTCTGAGGTAGAAACTCTATAAACACTAACACTAAATGTAAAGCAGAAAACTAAATATAGCTCATTGCGTTCCAGACACGTGCAGGGGGAAGTATTTAAAAACAAAATCACAAATAAATGCATGTAGAAACACTACTGTAGACGAATCTCATGGCTTTTGTTTGGCTTGCTGGCCCCAAGCTTTCTTCATTTCTCAATTTTTCTTAAAAAGCTCTGCTCCAGAGTGAAAACCTTGTCCCAGTGAAGTAAATAAAGTCTATTTCAAGTGACTTCAGTAGGCATAAGATTTTTCCCAAGGTTTCCACTGGAGAGCAGTAAAGACATGTTGGGAAACAAGCGAAGATGGGGGCTGGGCCAACAGTTTCCTCAAGGGAAGTCTTAAACTTCACTATGGCAATAAGGAAAAGGAATGGTCTTAACCTTCTCAAAATATTTAATGGAGATGCAGTTTGCCAAGCATTATGCAAAGGTTAATTTTTAAACCATTTCATGGATAAAAAGAATGTGGCACATAACAATTAAATGACCTGGTCCATGCTAAGTCATTTTACAGTTAAGATATCTTTAATTGTGAAATAGTTTGCCACTATTGCATATTTAATTATGTAGTAATTCATAGAGTATCTGACCTCTGTCAGTGTACCTAAACAGAGACTCTTTTGCCCCTTAAAACAATTTTTTTTTGTTAAGGTAAGAGCAATAGAATCACTAGTTATGTGGTACCTTTTATTTTCACAGATTTATAAACAGTCCTATGGAAAAAACACATAAATTTGGTTATTCCGCCTTTATTTCAATAATAGCGCCACTAGCTTCAAGAGTACCAGCTGGGAGGTACTTTGTGACTTACTGTTCAGAAGGGTATCAGAATATGGTCCTTTATTCTGAACAGGAAACATCATTCTTCTATACACTGACCAGGATGCACCAAATCTCCAAAACTCTCAGATACACAAAACACACCTCACAGACCATTGAAACAAACACATCCATTTTTGGCACCCTGCTATACAATTCATCTGATTGTAGCTTTTAGATTGGAGTTCTATTTAATCTGGTCATGCAATTGTTTTCTTCGATTTAGAAATACAACCTGAACAAAAAAGCACAAACTAAACTGCATCTGTTGTTTTTCCAAAGCATGGAAAGAGCAAGATAAGAAAATCAAAAGCCTTCCAATGGCCATAAAGCTTTGAACTGCTAGCAGTTGTTTTTCTCTTCTTTTAAACCAAAATCATGTTTTGCCTCAATACTTAATGTGCTCTTCACACTTTTCCTAATTAGTACTTGAAAATGATTTAATTCATGCAAATTGCTGGATGACTATTCACTTAAACTTTTCATGGAATTAATGAAATTTAAAAATAAAACAACTTGAGCAGAAAATCTTGAAATTGAAAAGGAAGATGTGCTGTGTTCATTGGCAACTAAGGCTGGGGTTTAAAACATGAGGAGGAATGCGTGAAGTGATGGATGCTTCTGCAACTGAGACCATGTTCAGGAGTCAGAAAGTCCAGGCTCCAACTCTTACTCTGTAGGTTACTCAAGTGTCTCACCGACCCACATGTGGCCAGATCCTGAGCTCAGCTGGAGCCTCAGCACTGCAGCAAGGTCATATTTGCAAGATTCCTAATGCCCCCAGAACTAATGATTAAAACCAGCATAGACTGATTGTTATTCTGAGACGGATGCTGGATAGACAAAATGGAATTATTAGTTAGATTGCAGCTGGTCTGCTAATGACTATAGATGCATTAATGAAGTAGATGCTAGCATCATTAGAAGATGCTAACATGCAGCCCTGAAGCACCATACTGCGTAACAGCATTGATTCAATGCTGACTGAAAAGACACAGGGTCACCTAGTCACCCAGAAACCTCTTGACAGCAGTCTGACTGGGGCAACATGGCCTTTGCCAGATGCTTCAAGGATCCCTCTGACCCCCTCATACAGAGATGTGTGGGACCATGCAGGACAAAACTGGCACCACCTTGATCATTCCTATTTCTGATAAATGGAGGAACAGTAATAGAAAGCATGCAGGGAATGCAATATATGGAATGAGAAGGGATCAACTGCAAAATAAGATTCCATGAAAATATCGGGGTGTGGGCAATAGTAATGCACTGTATCTGTTGAAAGTCCGATCCAAAATCCACTCAGAAAAAAAATCACCAAATATTTCTGCAGTCTTTGGATTGTATCATATGATTTTATATCACCCTATCGGCCTTGCAACATCTCTAAGATATCCAAAATAGATGCCACCCATCAAAGTGCTACTTATGGCACTGAAAAAATAGCAAGATCCAAGGCAATTCACTCTTATTTAAAGTCATAATAAAAAACCAAGAGATTTATTCAGGGTAAGTTCATGAAGGTCAATATTCCTTGTTTAGTCTTTGCCTGTCCTCAGAGAAATCTTCCAGGCAAAGAAATACCAAATACATTCTTTCCTATTGTTTTTAATGGACTAACACCCAAAACCTGTGATTAGATTTGGGTTTCTTTCTGCTGATATGTAGTTCATGACCATTTAACCAGTTTACAATCTAAGATGTGAGATGTAAGGTGGACAATACACAATAAGCATGCATGAAGGTGTAAACTGGACATTTGAAAGTAAGCATGGTACTGAAGTTACCTGGAGGTCTGGGGGGGAAAGAAAAAAAGTCTGGAAGTTTCCAGGCTTGGCTACTCCAACAACCCTATTCCTGCACAGAATAGCCCATTCTGTCAAACTAACAACTTTCACTACTGACCTGACTCTAAATGAGTAAAAAAAAAAGCTGACAAAAAATTCCTGTTGTTAATGATGTAGTGCACAGGGACAACCCACACAGTTAGATGTACAAGCAGTACATACTAGCTATGTGGAAAAAGAAAAAACAAACCTGTGTAAGGACTGTGTGTAGAAAGACATGTGAGGTGAACAAGAAGCAGGGAGCAAATATATTCCTTTGAACAAAGCTCATACTTGGGATAGGTCTCACTTAACAGTGTTGAGATCCAGTGATATTACACAAGTATCTTCTCCTTAGCATGAGTCAACTTCAACCCCGACAGCTCAGCTCACCTACCTATCATTTCCCTTTCTTCAGATGCAGACTAGAAAACTTACAAAATCATATACAGAGCCCTCAAGGGGGAAAAAGAAAAAGTCACTACCAAGAGTATTAACTGTTCGCATGCCTGATAACTAAGGCACAAATGGCATAGAACAGTACAGCATGGAACATTACATATTTACATATGTAAACAATTCATGTATGTTGCTGTTTATGTGAATATGAAAAAATCCAAAATTCCCCCAAAAATTTCACAGACAAGCAGAGGGCTGCATATTAATTTGCACAGAGCAAAGAGGCTACCTATCGAAGGAAGATCTTCACAACACCTTCTGTGCTACAACTGCTCTGTAGACCAAAGGAGAGCATAAATGCAGAGTTCAGGGCTTAGAAAACAAAATCATTAGGCATCTTCCTGCCCAAGTGGATCTGGCTGTTGGTCATCCTCAACAGACTGCCTTCTCAAGAAGGATCTGCCCAACACTGCTGAGCCTTTGGATGTGATTTCTGGCTCTGAATACTGAAAATCTAAAATCCTTAGGCTCAAAATAGTCACGTCAACAGCAAAAAACACACTGTAGAAACAGCTACAAATAACTGAGTGTGGTTGCCTCAATTATAAAAGCCGATGAACTACACTAATTATTGTGCTGCTGACAGACAGACCCGTATCTCTAACAACCTGAGAAACTGTGTTCCCACTTTGCTCACTTATCAAATGGCACCATGTCTAATTTTCCAAAATAGTGACTACAAATGTCCTGAAGCGCTACTGAGACCAAACTAGACAAGTTCAAACCAAAATGAGCTGTCCTGCAGTAGGCACAATCCACTTTAAACTTGAGTTCCTCTAGCAACAAGTAAGCCAAATGCTGACAAGGTGTTCCCTGGGCACCAAAGCCTCATGTTTATCACACTGCAAACTTCAGGAAGATCTCATCATTCCTAAAAATTCTCAATTACTAAATTGAAATCTACTATATTTATTTAAATTTTCTTATACTTATTTATTTTAATACAACATTAAATGTTCTGAAAATGTTGCTCAAAGCCCCGTCCAATCTGGCCTTGAACACTGCAAGGGATGGGGCAGCCACAGCTTCTCTGGGCAACCTGTGCCAGGGCCTCACCACCCTCATAGAATGAAGTGTGTATCATGATGGATTTAGTCACCACTGATGAGTAACTCTGCCTTCCTACACCAAAGGTCTGCTTGAGGATTTGAGGCTTGCTATTGTTTGGGAGATTTGGTGGATTTGAGGAAAGGAAAAATAATTCTGTATTTTGAAGTCTGGATGCTTGTCCTGGAATTTGCCAGAATGAAATTACCATGCTGTTGGTGTACTTGTTGAAAATCGCCATCAGGAATAAAGAAACAAGCTTCAGAAACAAAGTTATTTCTATAACTTACCCCCAGGCTTAGACATGCCAGTGTTCTAACAGAGAATAAACATGCCAGGCTACAACAGCCAAAATCTACCTTACTACGCTGCAACTCCTCAGGGTAGTCAGGAAAGGAAGAGAAACCCGAATGGCACTTTCTTTTCCAAAGGCACTGCCTAACCTCTTCACTCATTCTACTTTGAACAGCCTTCTCATTAACACGTGAGCTATCACAGAGCTCCACCGGCACTGGCCTGAAATCAGCCCCACTGGCCAGGCACTATGAGCATGCAGATAACACAGGGAGAGCTCCTGCTGTGAGCACTGAAGAAATTACCTTCAAATTTCCTAAGTACCATCAGGAAAGGAAAATAAGGAGAACAGGGTACATGCATGTTTAATGGAAATGCTCTTCCCCTATGACCAGTCTGTCTTTCAGAATACACCAGCCTTAGCACTAATTCTGTTATCATTTAATTGCATGGTAGCTCCACTGCACAATCCAGGAGATAGATACTCAACAAGCGACAACCTTAAAATTCACTACAAATATCACTCCAAAATATGTGCACAAAAAAAACCCTGTAGGACCAGATGTGTGTACATCACAGGAAAAAACAAAACAAAACAAAACAAAACCCTACAACCCTAAAAATATTACTCAAGGGTCTAAAAGTTAAATAAACTCTAGGGCAAAGGTGCAAAAGAGATGACAGAGTAAAGAGAAATATCTTTCAAGCAATCAAGGCAAGAGCAATATTTAATTTGAATTCAGTGAGAGATAAAGACCACAGCCTGCAACCTAAGAAGTTCTGTGGCTTCACAAGGGGAAAAAAAAGGAAATGCTGGTCATCTATGGACAGGGGTTCTTAAGGCTTTTGGTCCTGGCTCAATTAAACACAGCTACCACTGCACAAGTACAGTTTATGTAAGACCAAATAAGAATAGAAATATTTTTTTAATTGATTATGGGAGCAGAGGGTTCAGAAATGATGAAAAATAAAAAGTTTCAAAAAAATGAGCAAGCTTTCACTACTTCTAGTTATTGGAAAGTATCCTGTGCAATCATCTTACGCAGAGCTAAAGATGCATTCTGTGACTCTGTATGCTATGGAGAAGAGTTTCTGCCGACAATCACTTTCTTTAGGGTACCTTCATTGACATACTACTACACAGCTATATAATGAATAGCAGGTACCATTAGGCCCTATTTTCCATTGGATGCTTAACTGTGTAGCAAAAAACACTGGGTCAGATGTTACACACCTACATAGCTCACAAAAATAATGCCGAAAATGAAAAATCTGCATCGGGAAGCACAGTGAGATAAAAGAAACAAGGAATTAGTGGACTGAGTTAACAGCAACACCTACCAGAAGGGAAAGGCCAGTACCGTGCTCTCATGATCTTGCTTACGTTCATGAGTTATTTCTGTCATGAACAATTAAGTAGTGTACAAGGATCAATGTTGAGTTTAGAAACTTGACTTATTAATGAGGGAGCTGGAACTAGATGATATTAAGGTGCTTTCCAACCCTAACTATTCTGTGATTCTATGAGACTGAGGTTTCTGAAAAATCTAACCAAACCTCAACTGCCAGGGCTGAGTGTCACATAAATTCTGCTATGCAGGCAGTTCCCATTAATCTAAGTTCAGGATGGGCATGGACTTGAAAAAAGTATTTGCAACTCCAGTTGTACATAAGAAGCAAGAGATAACTTAAAAGATAACACCTTAAAAGATACTATACTACTCAAAAAAGCACTGGTTTAACAGATCAACCAGTTAGACTATAAGGGCAAATATAAGGCCCCTGTAGACATAACCACAGACATATCCCTTGGATTGCCCTTCGTAGCAATTTTGAAGTGACTTTTTTTTCTTCTTTTTAATCTGGACTAAACCAAATGGACTAATGAAGTCAGGTTAAGTACAACTGGCCCAGAGCAACAGGAAAGGATGATGACAAAACCAACAAGCTGCTATGACAGATATGCAGTATGTGAGCAGAGAAGGGCATGGATTTGCTCTGCAGAATCTATGATAAGAGTCAGGTATTTGAAGCTGCATTATCACTTATGCACAAAATTACTTTAAAATTGTAGAGAGGAAAAAACACTAAAAAATGTATTTTTGCAGTCTTGGCAAACAGCAAGTACTCACGTTCAGCTATTTGCTGCACAGGAAAGCCCAGATAGAAGCTGAATTCCACCACAGACAAGTTTCTCAGCTGCTCACTGACTTCAGATCCATTTAGAAAACCGTACCTATCTCGGATGGCAAAAACAATGCTCACGGGGCCTTGCCGAAATGCTGCCCCAGGCCTGCTCAGGGTTATATTCAATATCTGAAAAGACAAGATTGAAGCAGGGTCAGCAAAATCAAATCACTGGCATTTCCGTTCCTTCCCTCACAGATTTTTTTTTTTCCCCCTAATAGGAAAGGGGGACAATTCACACTGAAACAGAGGAACATCTGTTCCAGATCGAGTCAGCTTGCTTATTCTCAGATGAAGCAAAATTACATGTGAAATCCTCTTCCAAGTGTTATTCTTTAAGGTCAATCATAATCCAGAATGATCTGAAAGATACAGTCTAGAAAATGATGAAAAAAATCCCACCTAGAGAAGGGGTTAGCAAAATAAGTCTACTGATAAAGAAATACCAAACTGCATGGAACAGACAGGAAGAGACCATGGTAAAGAAACATTCTGAAAGGATGTTCTCTTGGTCAGAACTTCCTGCACTGTGCACGCTCAGACCCTAACTCTGGTTAGAAGCCCAATTTTTGTACCAGAACGACAGCGTTCATCTAGACAAGCCTCTTCCAGACAGTGAAGTAGTATTTAAAATAAAAGTTTGCTAAATCGATAGTCCAAGAAATTGTTTTTCATGCTTTGTCTTCAGTCTAGCCAGTCACAATGTGCCATTAAGTTGTTCAGTTCTGAGAACTTTACTATAGGTACTATATAGTTAGTACTTTAGGTACTGTAAAGCTTATGCTATTTTTCCTCCTATGATTTTATTTTAGGGCACCACAGATTGGCATTTATGGTGCCAGTTAAATAATACAATAAAATTTTTACTAATTTTGGTATTACAACAAATCTAGATTAAATTCAAGAATTCAGACAGAAGAGGGAGTTGGTGTCACTAAGCTGAATTACCAACTTTCCAGGGAGTTTTAAATTCTGCCATGTGATTCAGTGCCCAGCACATAAACTGTGTATTTTCACATGTGTAGTTCCAGTAGTAGCTGCCACAGACATACACTGCAGTATTTCTAGACCTCAGAAGCAACTAGCATGTTTGCTCACATAATGGCAGAATGCAGGTAACTCCTATATTCCCTAATACAATCCCCTGAGCAGCAATTAGACCTGAAAAGTTGTCTTTCAACAAAAACATTCTAACCATACCCTAACTCTGTAATAGTAAAACAGGACAGAAATTACTTTGATAGAGTGGAAGCAGCCTTTTCATGAAAAACTGTAAATCCTACTATATTCAATAATGCTTTTGGATATATATAAGATGATGATTTATAAGTTTTCCAAAAAGCTTGAAACCAAAGGAATATGTGCCATATCATCCTGCAGGGGAAAAAAACCCCTGACTTCATAACAAAGCTTCACAGATCTACATGATCTTGATGGCAACTGGTAGCCAGTGAACACCTAATTCATTTTACTGGCTGGATGAAACACAGGACAACCAAAGGTGAGGAAGAGGAAGGGACAGACACAAAACATGCTAGTCTTCTTACCTGCACAGTGAAGTTGTAGAACTCCTGGTGTTTGCTCACCTCCATGAATGCCATCTTCAGCCCCTTCTCAATGCGCTGGCTGAAATTGCAGAACCCAACCTCCACGTTCCGAGGTACAAACTGAAGCACTGAAGGCAAAGGGTACAGGTTATTCCTACAGACAAGTACTTCTATGAGAGAGAACAAAATGAGCAAGAGAATCCACAGGGCTATCACTTTTTCATGGAATTCAGCACATATTCAGTAAAACACTGGGTAAAAATACACTAGAAACATTTTGTGTTGGTGCAATAAATTCTCTACTCAATTAATATCTACTCATTATTGCAGCAGTAATTAGATTACTGAAATATATTAGTGACAAAATACCTACTGTAGCATTTAACATAAACATAATTGAAACTTGACTCAAGCATTTTAAAGTAGTTTAGATTCACAACAGTAGAACACAGGGTTTGACTTAACCTTGCATGCTTAGTAACAAGAGAAAAAGTGTGAATGAATACAAAATTACTTTTCCTCTTCATGTCGATAAGAACTCACCTGTCTGAACTTGGAATCTGTTATCTGGCACAGTGAAAGAAGGATGCAATGAGAGGATCATGGGGGCCTCACCACGAAGAAGACTGCTGTTCACAAGCACATTTATGACAGCTACTGCCGTGTAAACAAAAGGACCTGATGTCACCAGGAAAGCAAATTTGGGGGCAATTTTATAAACCTACAAAAGAAAAGATTAAAAAAGAATCTTTAAACAACACTTTAAACCTACATAGTCTCAAGGATTTCAAAGGTACATCATTAAGAAGTAGGAAAATGCAATTTTCCAAAGAAAGAGCAAAAGCACAAACACTTTGAGAGTGCTGTGCCTTGCAGTCTCTGCTCCAGTGCATCAGAAAGGCAACTCCCCCGTGCTAGCTGCACCTACTAGAATCTCTTCAGTACAACACACCAATCCCAGCACCTCTTGATTTATCACATCCTGGCATAGTAGCACTCCCCCTCACTGGTATTCCCCTGGAGTACGTAAGAGTTCCCATACAATACTGCTATTTACTTACTGAATCGCTTGCATAGAGTCTGCATTTCAGTCGCATGCTGCATAGCAAGTACATCCTATACCATTCACATGTGACACACAAGGAGCAAAGCACACATAAACCTGTGTTTTATGGATATCATTTTCACACTCAAGAACGCTTTCTTCCAGAGAATACTTCTACCTGCTTATTTCAGTGTAGTTACCACAATTACTATTTTCCTCTTACAATTCATCTCCTGACTTTGAGTCATCTTAAAAACCCTGAGGAGCCTTAGTCATCATATAGAAGAAATGAGATTGTAATTTAAATATAAACCCTGGTGAATGTGTTCATGCAAATACTCCCATCCACCATTTCTCTGTCACCTAAGTAAGAACAAACTGAAGGTTTTTATTTATTTAAGTGTATTTCAGTGTCTGCTCTCCTTCAGAGAAACTCTCTCAATACCAAGGACATCTGTTTCCCCAGCAGTACTTTTTTCCTTTTTGGTTTACTCCCCAGTTTGCTTTATTTGCCTAAGGCAGTCACACTAAAATATTTTGAGATGTCCAATATGATAGCCTCCCAAATAAATAAATCATCTAAACCAGAGACCTACAGGTTCTGGTAAATGTGCACCTCTCAAATGAAGAGATGCTAGCACCTTGCAGGCTTTGTGGTAGTGAAGGGGTATGTTAGATATTCTCAACTTGAGGATCAGCCTTACAGAAAAGCACAGTACTAAAATTGTTAACCACATGTTCCTTATTGGTATTTCTGCTGCACTGTAAAGCAATGGCAGTTGCTGTTTAGATGAGACAGCAAGCAGCTCCTTTTTTGTCCCCTAAAAAACATGCATTTCAAAGAGATCATCTTCACCAGAAGAAACTACCTCAGCAGCAGAAGGAAATAAGAAATAATCTATGCTGCTCATTATTCATTTCTTCCTTCTTAGTCCCCAAATATATGCAACATCCAGCGTTTAATCTAAATGGATTTAGACCCATAGAACTCAAATTTGTTTGATATGAATAATATGCACAGCTCTTTTCAATTCATCTTATCTGAAATTTTACCCTTTTATCTCAGGATGAAATGATCTCTGCAGCTTCAGTTTGTCAAATGGGAACAGCACTTACAATAGGTAAGACATGCCAAAGGAAAGTTGCCTATTACTGCAAAGGAGACTACTTAAAAGGCAAGAAAAAGAGGAATTAGAATTACAAATCTCAGTGACAATTTGCTGGTGATTTCTAAAGCAATATATGCTGAGGAAGAGGGGCCTAGTGTAGCCAGCACGTACTCATGACTAGAGTTAAGTATTTCAGACAGGAAAGCAAACCTCTGGTAACTAACTCAGCTGTCTCCATGTCTGACCTGTTGCAAGTGCAGCATAGATACAATGAAAGCAGCCTACCCTCAAGTACCCCATGGAATTTTGCATTGACTTTTTCATCTTCACATCTAACACTGTTTCCCTTTTGTCCTTGACTGCAGCAGAAAAGAGATAGCTGCTCCAGAAGAATGGAAATGACAAAAAAAACCTTCACCTTGAAAGTGTAATTCTGAGGTAGGTAGATTTGAACCACTACAGGTAAAAACAATAGCTACTTCTGCTTGAGATACTGCAGGGTCATCTAGAGTTAACTCTCTACAACCTAATTCACATGACAGAAATAATACAGCCATGCCAGCATGATGCTGTTTACAAGCTAATTCACAGAGAAGTTTGCAAAGCTATCTAGGATAGATGAGCATAGCTCATGACTCTTGATTCATGAATGAGAATAGCTCCTCTTGGCACAGCTCTAATAGTTCACAAACCCAGCCATCCATCCAACCCTCTCTTGGAGGTTTCACTTCTAGTGCCAGAACAGTTAGATGCCAACAAATTAGCTAACCATCCATCAAAGTAAACAAGCACAAATTTCTTATATTAAATAAGTACAAATTTCTTATCTTAACATTTTAGGCCAGAAAGCTGGAGAAGAACACAAAACTCCATGTGCACTTTGGAGACATTCCCATAGCAAAAGCAGAAACCTTCAGTAGGAACAGAGACCCTTACACCACCTCAGGTTGAGCTATCCCTTCTCCAAAGTGCGATGGCTAATCCAACTGCTGTTTCCAGGACATGACCTTCCTCATTCAAAGCTACCCCCATGAGAGAGTGCTTCTAGCGCAGAAAATTTTCAAGCCTTGAGTTACTGGAGGCTAGAAGAGTATTCAGGGAAAACATTAGTGTACGCTTACTCCGTTCCTTATGATATTCCCTAAGCATTTGCCACTGATTATTGTCCGCTACTAGATTAGACGCACCTTTGCTACAATCTAATCCATGCTTACACTCCACTGCATTATGCTGTGTAAACACCTGGCAGAAAGCATGCACAACTGATTTCCTCACCACCACCTTATTAAGCATCCTGTAAAGAGCCTGCAGAGAGCATTTAACATCCCAAAGATGGGTTACAAAGGATCACAAGTCTTAAAACTGAAACAAAGCTTCTGTTTCTATGCACTTTAGGATCCTAAGGCAACAATTCTCTCACTGTTTTTAAACACCCAAATGATATCAGCCAGAATTTCACAGCAGTGAGTAGCAATGAAGCCAGAGCAAGTCCACAAGGCGGCATCTATGAAAGAAGTATTTAACTGCTTGGCAATGAACTGAGCTCCTTACATTGAAGGCAGAGGTGTAGTAATCATAGAATCAACTACATTGGAAAAGACCTTTAAGAGCATCAAGTCCCAGGACTGCCAAGTCCATCACTAAACCATGTCACTAAAGGCCTCATCTAATTTTGGATTATAGAAACCAACAGGTTAAGGACAGGCCCCAAACCCTAAGCACATTAAATACAGCAAACAAAGTGTCTGTGTTATACTTTATGCTGCATGATAAAATTTCCAAGCACAAATGAGACTGGCAAAAAGCTTTTTCCTGTTGGCATGAATTTAATGGCACCAGGGGTCCTGGCAGCGAGTTACTGCCAACACTACTTTATTTCACACCCCAGTGCAACGAATCTTAGTCAAGGGAACATTGTATAACAGATCTTAACCAAGTGTCATAAGGCTTACTTTAGAGAAAGTTGACAAAAATTACTCTTATTCAAACAACAGTGTCTTACTCTTTTGCAGATGCTATACATTGAGACCAAGTGGAAAGAGCTTTAGAATTTTTGGTTATTCTCTCTTTGCTGTCAGGACTTCTGATAGGAAAAAAATGACAAAAGTTTGTTTTCATTAGGCACGATTCAAGCCTTTTTTCTTTTTTTCCACTTCAACAACTCAGAATGTTTGAAATAATAAATAGGCAGAGAGCAAAGTTTCAACTGAAAAAGTTGGGAAAAAAAATCCTCTGGTCAGCGTTAAGCTTGCTTTGTACTTAAAGTGAGCTGCAGTTATATCCATTGTTGCCATGGATTTAATTTTAAGGCATACATTACTACAAAGCTAAATTTAACAAGACTGTCTCCTGATTTACTGTGCATTACATCACAGCCAGAGAACAACATCTGTAAGCTGTAATAGGAGACAGTCAAAAACCAGCTTAGAGTAGTGCACTGCTTTACCATAACTTGCAAATGTACACAGGGTTCCTTGACTAGCAAAAGTCAGATCTGGTTGATTAATGAAGTTTAGCAATATAGACAAATTCTGCATTACATCACCACTCAACATACTGATACTACAGACAGCTTTTTTTTTAAGTAACAGTGTTGTTAGTACTCCACTGTTGGAGGTGAAGACATTTGCTAGTGATTATTTTTAGTGCAAAACCCATACCCAGGGCATCACAAAGAACAGATACAATAGCAGCATTCTAGCATAAAATAAGCATAAATGACTCCAGAGAGTCTTTCTCCTTTTGATAAAAAAGAAACTGCAAAGAATGAAGCTAGGCTAACTGCATTATTTATAAAAACAGTTGCTTCTGAGAAGCCTTAGGGCCAGAACATCCTATTGAGAGCTCTACAAGGCAATAGTGGGCATGAAACGAATGAATTTAAAGGACAAAAACATAAAGAAGCAAGTTATCAAATGTTTGCTCCAATCAATCTTCAAGTATTTAGCAATACATTTTGTCTTACTGCTGTTAGTATTAAGAGGGTAAGCGCTTCCATATTACTGAAGCACAGAAAGTCACTGAAAATTAGCATAGTTCTGTCATCATGAGCTTTTGACTTCTTACTTGACTGGGCCAGTCTGCACAATCTAAAGGTATAATTCACAAACCAGAAGAAAAATTTCTTCTTTAAAAAAAACACTCCCTTCCCGCCCCCTCC
>NW_009915092.1:0-26940 GCF_000696875.1 Nestor notabilis | reverse complement strand
AAAATAATTTTAAAAATATTTTTTTAAAAGGGTTTTTTCCTCCACTTATCTTATCCAAAAGCCCCATCTGATAGCCAGGCTTAGAAAACAGCTGTCGTGTATCTGGTCTGTATTAACACCATGCCAGGGGTTCAGACATGAATGGGAAGACAGGGAATATAAGAGTGGGGCCAACAGTTACAGAAGAGAACAACAGCTGACACACAGAAAGAAACAACAGGAAGATTACTAGAAATTCAGCCTTTAGTTCTTCCCCTCATGGCTGAACCATTGTCTGGTTGAATGAACACAAATTCATTATATTCTTTAAGCCCCAGATCCAGAGGATAGAGGTTACCATGGCGCACTGCAAGTTCCTTGCATATTCTGGACCAGGCTACTGGAGCTGGCTTCCTGCTCTGCCCAATGGACAGTACAAGACCACTTCCAACATGCTTGCCGTACACCATCTCACACGATCACATGAATCACAAGTTACGTGAGCATTGTGGTACATAAACTTATTCCTGGATCTAGAGGTCTGGCACACAAGAAGCGCTGAAGTGCCACTACATCCAAGGAAAACCAAGCAAGTGGTATACCTAAGTAAACATACTGAGTAAAAGAGGTCTGGTTTTATATTTGTGGGAGGGAAATGCAACTCAATTCAACCAAAAGCATAGCTGAAACAAACTAAAATTAAGTAACATTTGAAGTGTGTAAAACTCCCCCTGTTTTAGCACAAGTGCAGTGACATCTATTCAAGTCAGTTTCAGTATTATTTTTTGTGAGAAGATGGCTTCTGCAGTACCTCTTGAAACATGCACTAGTATTATTCAGTATCTTTGAAATGTCAGATACACTGTTGATTTTCAAAAAACTTTTCCATCAGATCTCCTGCTGTTTGTCAATGACCATTTTCCCCAACAGAGCTAATACTTGCAGTGTTGAACCATCATATCCAAAAGCAGTCTATTGCAATGACGATTCTTGTGAACATAATTTGTTATGAATGTTCCCTTCAAATCAGTCTAGGACAAAGAACCAAGTCTTCACTTTTTCATATAACTGTGAACACTTACACCCCAGGAACTCTGTTTTTTCCAGCTGAGAAGGGGATCCATCTAGTAAGACATTATTTGAATAACCACATCTGACTTGGAGAGTGTTATCTTGTTATTTGAAAACAACATTATAAATAAACATCAGAAAGATTTTGAGTACAGAGAATGCTGCTGAATGCTATGGTTACTGCAGTCTTGAGCCCTATGATTCAGCTTATCAATGTAGTCAGATATAAAATCTGGCACTGTAACAGCATATTGGGAAGTGGTTGTGCAGACGTGTATGTATGTTAATATTTGCATTTGTTACAGCTTCAGCCTTTGTTGAAGAATGATCTTGTAGGTCGATTCAACTGAATTTGTGTACTCTGTTATACTTTCAAAATCCATCAATCAAAGTTCCTCAGGTCTACTGGCTCATTCTTATTCCAGCCACTTGTCTTACATCTAAGACAGTGACTGAGGTAAACATTTGTCACTAGGGCATTTTGATTTCATCTGATGTTTAAAGAGTTGCTATAAATAATAAGATGAATGATAGTCTGATTAAAATGAGTGCTGGTCAAGTCTGAAGTTTTTTATTGCCTATTTAGTTTGTCATTCTTCTGCTTATTTCTGTTGATGCATTTAGTATACTATCAAAGTATTATCATGCATCGATATAAGAAAGATCATATCAGAGGATAAAATGCAAGAAGAGGACATAAAAAGTTGAAACAAGTATAGACAACAAAAGAGGTGTCTGAAAGCATTTTTCAAACATTGTGGGACAAAGGAGAAAGACCAAAGCCCACATGGAGGTAAAACTACTTATAATTAGGCATAACAGGTAAAAAGAAGGGATTTTACAAGTTTCCTAATGCAAAAGGAGTTTTAGAGAAAATGTGAGTCTTTTGAAAGGAGAGACAACATAATGATGGATGGTATGCAAAAGGTAAGTATTCAAAGCATCTTCTGCCTTGGTCTTCACAGTTACAGTCCTGGCTTCTGTGCCTATGGTTTGGGAAACTGAAGAACAGTCAAACATGGAAGGAGCCAACCTATGTCTACCTCAGTGAATTTGATTGTGCCAGGGATTGTTATGTGTCACTCTATAAGTGAGGTCAGTGCAGGGGATTGCTTTTGGCATATAGCCTTAACGTAAACCTCTGAACTCAAAACCACTGAAGCCACCATACTGGCTCCAAATTCAGCTTTGCGGCAATGCGATGAAAGGCCTGTCTTGCAAAACTCATTTATATGCGAGTTATTTAGTATATCCAAGAAAATTCAATTACTAAACTCCTTGCTGAGACCTGCAACCAGCTGAGATGATGAATGTAAGGAAAATTCATTGCTGTAACCAAGAAGTGTGTTCAGGTTTCAGTTCTAGAAACTGTCCATTTTAATAGTTTCTATTACTAAAGTGGGAGAAGCCTGTTACTCTATTTCTGAAAGTTTTTACATATAGACTATCTGTATCTTTCAGCTGAAAATGGGTTTCTCATTTCCAGTGAATCACATGATTGAGGTTAGTAGGCTTATGAATGCAGCAGATGAATGCCTACAGTAGTTAACTGAAGAACAGTGGATGGAGGAAAGACTTGCAGCTTTGTCTTTGTCTGTACTCTAGAATTGTCACTGCCACTGGCATCTGCTTATTCACTTCCACTCCCTATTCACATTTCCTGAACAATATAAAGGCAATGAGCTCATGATCTGCTTTGCAAAATACTTTGAGTACTGTGGTGAAGAGTGCTAGCATGCAATATCTTATTATCTTTCTTGATGACCAGAAAAGCTTTTGAGATCAACCTGGACAGTTTTCAAACAAGTCTTTTTATGACTTAACATGATTGTAATGAAGCCGGCAATGAATATAATGAAGATGGACTTCCCTTCTCAAGCCCAAATCACCATGAATTATTATTACAATTTGCACAGAAACTAATGATCCATTAGAATAAAAGACTGGCTTGCTAAGATACGTATTTTGTCTTTTCCTTCCTTCCTCTCTTTTTATTTGGTATAATTGTGCTGTTAGCAAGGAGTGCTCCTCTTTCAAGCTTAAAACTACTAAATCCAGGCAGCAAAGCATCATATGTCTTCATGCCAAATAGAGTTAATTTTTGGTGCTGTAGGGCCATATGAAGCCATTCTAGCCTGTATGTCCCCTAGGTGCTATTGTTGCAGTCAGAAACAGCTGCAATAGAAATTTTGCGTAGAAGTTGTTTCTCATGTTTTCTGGCCTATTTACTGGTCAATAGTATTTTGTCCTTGCCATGCATTTTTTAAAAATTTCCTAGAAAGCTGATTTCTAGGCAAAGAAAATTCAATAGGTCTAATTTCTTGGTACTTCAGTGGCAAATTTTATGCAGTCCTATACATATTTTTTTTTTTTTATCTCAACATGGGAAAGAAGTTTAAGACATTGAGCAATTTTTCTGTATGGGAAATGGCAACGTCAAGAACAGTCCTTATTGAATAAAGAGATTACTGACTAGGGCTGATCTTACTGCTTGGCATTCTTCAAGGACTCATCTTTCTACACACCTTATCAAAAGTTTTTCTTAACATCCCAGTGCAAAAATAGTAATATGCTGCTGATGACTGTTTGTATAGTGAGGAACTGAATTGTCATAGGCATAATAGCTGTAGGAATGGAAGGAAAAAAACGTTGCATGGTGATAATGGCAGGGCTTCATAAGAACTTGTGTTAAAATTAAGGAACTCATTGTTTCAAACTAATGAAAAGTCCAATAATGTTATTGGATATCTACAAACGGTTAAGATACAAGACAAAAATGTAGAAAAGCCAGAGAGATCATAAGACAGAAAATTTCTGGGCAATAATTATATCACTTCACTCAGCTTTGTAAGATCTCATGTAGAATGCTATAAACAAGAGGAAGTCTGGATAAAGAAAATGGCTACTAAGAGAGCAAGGAACAAAGATCCTATCTAGCATAAGGAGATTAAAAAAGCTTCTCTTGTTTCACTTTGCAAAAAGCTGTCCAAAAGTGGATATCATTGCTTTTTGTGAATACAGTAGTAGCATATTATTCTTTGTGAATACAGTGTGGCACAAACACACACACAAAAAAGAATTATTTATACTGAAAGCATTGTTACCAGCAAAACACCTGATATAAACTATACATCATTTTAGACTAAAGTTTATACGAATATTTCAAATTATGTGAACAATGTGGCTTGAGAACTTCTTTACAAAATTCAAAAAGGTAGAAGCAAAATGACCAATAATAGTGCTGGATAAAGTCTGGAAATTATTATGTTATGTTTATTTTATATATAATATATATATGTGATCATACAACATATACTGTATATAGGATGCATGCTATAGTAGGGGATGAGACTTAAAGTGTCACCATATATATAATCCTAACCTTTAATATTTTAGTTGGTACAATTTAAGCACACGGTAAAATCTTATTGTGTCTTTAATAAATGAGCACCAATTTAATGGTGTTGCAGTAAGCAGAAGTCAGAAACTGGTGTAATATTTTATTTGCATACTTGACACGTCCTTGTTTTGATTGTTCTCATAAGTGAAAGAAAAATAAAGCCACAGTGTACAAAAAAATCAGCACGTTATTTTTGACTGTGGAACTGAATTAGAAAATTGACTATTCTTTAAAAGTTATGGTTTCTCCCTGCTGAAATTCTTTTTCCTCAGTGCTCACTGTAGGTACTAGGAGGTATTGAAAAATCTTCTGCAGGATCATTGAAAGGAGAATGCCATTGATACAACAATTCCTAAGGCACTCTCTATGGCCTGTTAGTTTTCCAGGAATTAATATTTTATCTGAGGAGGTTTCTGTTTCTTTGTTTTTAATCCTTCTAGACAGTGAACCATGCAGCTTCTAAAAACTGACCTAAAGACTGCTAAACCAGTGGGTCATCAAGGCTGTTTTCATGTAAGGCACTGAAATATGTGATTGTCAGTGCATAAAGGCTGCATCTGTATTCACACTGAGCTGTGGCAAGACTTGTCCTACAGCACTGAGTCCAGCTGGAACAGAATAGCTGGTGTCTAAGTTAGCAACCATTAGAAGCCTCTCAGAAAAGACAGACATGTTTTGAGAGGTCCCCAGCCTGTGTTAATCTTTCAACCAAGCACAGGGATTGTTTGCAATAGAAAATAATTTGGTTTAGCCACGAAATGACCACAGACCATTCTATTAATTTGAATGGCAGAAGGGATCACATTGCAGGGTCCAGGACTCAGTCTCAGCTGTGGCTGAAATACTGGTACAGCCAGAGCCTCATAGTCCCGTTTGAATCAGGCTTTTCATATCCTACATAAGTTACCAAGTGGTGGTTAATTTAAGTGATTTTTACGTTCCTGATTCCACTACAGCTAAATTTAAAACACCTCCTTAGGAAGACTTCAAGAACTGCTTATCTTAGTCATAATGCCACCTCAAGGCTCATTCCCAGCTAAGACCATTCTATTTCATTTTAATAACTTTAAATTTTTTATAGAAACTGGTTCACTGAAGCCTTACGTCTACAGTCGCTAATTGTTACACCATGTTTACTGAAATAATTGATTAGAAAATATAACTTGATTGCTGCTGCTGACTTACGGTGTTCTGCAATGCTGCAGTGTTTGACATGGAGGTGATGACTTTGTCTTCCGATTTGGATAGTGGTACGTTTTTTTTAGGTTGAGTTTAACTGTCATGTATACCAGTATAAGTAAGAAGTTACACTTGGTATTTCCTACACCTGTAACGCTGAAACAAAGAATGCTTACAGCAAATGTACTGCACTACTAACAAAACATAGCATGCAGTTATATAAATTAATCAAGTGATAAATACTGTAAAGTGACACCATCAATGCAATTCCTCTCAGTTTGTGTCAGAAATCCCCTGCAGCGGTGAACTTCAGTTACACACCTGTCACTGAATTCTTTGTGCATACAACTAAAGCTTTTCCTTTCACCCTCTATCCTTCACTTACAAATGGATTACTTCCCCTTCTTTCCCACAGGTATGTAATCCTGACCATCTGCTTCCACCCACTATGACTGTGATCTCCTCTTTGACAGAATAAGTTCTAGCAAGGGATTAAGAGCTGTAGTTTCTGTGCAACTAACCAATTTACTGTCAGCAGTGTTGTAGTTTAACCCCAGTCAGCAACTAAGTACCATGCAGCTGTTTGCTCACTCCATCCACCTCTCCCAGTGGGATGGGGAGAAGAATTAGAAAAAGGTAAAACCCATGGGTTGAGGTAAGAACAATTTAATATTTGAAATGAAGTAAAATATAATAATCATCATCATGAAAAAGGGATATATAGATGGAGGAATAAGTCTAAGGAAAAAAGAAAAAAACGCCAACCCCAAAACCAAGTGATGTACAATATAATTGCTCACCACCCACTAACCAATACCCAATCCATCCTCAAGCAGCAATCACCCCAGTTTATATACTGAGAATGACATTCTATGGTACGGAATACGTCTCTGGCTAGTTTGGGTCAGGTGTCCTGTCTGCTTCCTCCCAGCTTCTTGTGCCCCTCTTCACTAGCAGAGCATGAGAGACTGAAAATTCCTCTATCAGGGTAAGTGCTACTTAGCAACAACTAAAACATCGGTGTGTTATCAGCACTGTTCTCAGACTAAAGCCAAAACACAGCACTGTACCGGCTGGTAAGAAGAAAATTAGCTCTATCCCAGCTGAAACCAGGTCAGCAGCCATTACTCTAATGATGTGTTTGTGCTCATTCTGTTGTTGTTATGCCAGACAGAAGCATGCTTTTAAGCAAAAGATAAAGAGGCCTTATAAAAGTTACGTTATAAATACTTGTCCCCTGTGTAGCTTCTCAGCTACTGAGAATATGAATAGTGCTGAATATAATTCTGCCAACATATGAGTGATCGCAGCCAAGGTATGGGGCAGTACTTCCAGGAGTACAATTTTTCTGCAGAGGAACTCTTCTTCCTTGATCTTCTTACTTCAAGATGGGGTATACACTGCCACAGCTGGCTGCGTTCTCATCCCTGGGGATGCAGGGGAGAAAGAAGGGGACTGAACACAAGAAAGGGTTTATGTGCTTGAATTCAAGTCAAAAGTTGTGGTACAAAATGCATGTTACTGCTTCACTCAGAAGCTGCATCCTTGGTGCTTGCCTTTTAATTGTAAAGATTCTGGAGTACTTGGAGCTTGTACGTGATAATAAGTGTCTGTCTGTCCTTGTCTGAGCATTTTCACATGTACCTCTGACTAAAATCCAAACAGTGCTTCCACGTCCAGTCACTCCTTTACTCAGTCCCTCACAATTACTTAAGAATGCAGTGCCAGAGTATCTGAAAATTCTGCAAGAGATTTTTATAAAGTAGGAAGGGTGTTAACATTTGCTCATGTAATAGTAAGTACTCACTTTTCTGGGGAGAGAAATTGTGGTTCAGTCCCCTACTCAGCTTGAGTCGGTACAAAATCATTTCCCTGGAAAAATATGGCTTCTCTACAAGCAGCTGAAGTGGGTGAGTGAGATAAAAATGAACAACACTGTATGACTTATTACACAGTTAGGGAGGAAATGATGGGGTTGCCCCCACCTTCCTCTTGTAAAATAAATCTATGGCATCAACACTTGCTTAGAACCTTCATTTCTACTTCTGCTGTATTTTATCACCTCATTGGTGAATATAAAATGGATCTGAGCAGAACCTAAGCATGAATCCAAGGCTACCTTGTGCTCCAGAGTGCCCTGATTGTGTGGTGGGAGATGCCAACATCTGTCTTGTTATCCCATGTTGGATCTCTTCATCCAGAACTCATTTTGGCACAGTTGCACAGCTGCCTTAGGAAGAGATAGTATCATAGAATTGTAGGTTTAAGTTAGAAAAGACCTTTAAGATCAAGTCCACCACTAAACCATGTCCCTGAGCATCACATCTACATGATTTTTAAATACCTCCAGGGATGGTGACTCCACCACTTCCCTGGGCAACTTGTTCTAATGCTTCACAGCCCTTTTGGTGAAGAAATTGTTCCTAATATACAAGCTAAATCTCCCCTGGTGCAACTTGAGGCCATTTTCTCTTGTTCTATTGCTTGTTATTTGGGAGGAGTGAACGACACCCACCTAGCTATAACCACCTTTAAGGTAGTTGTAAAGAGTGATAAAGTCTTCCCTGAGACTCCTTTTCTCCAGGCTAAACAACCCCAGTTCCCGCAGCTGTTCCTCGTAAGAACTGTGCTCTAGAATCTTCACCAGCTTTGGTGCCCTTCTTTGGATGTGCTCCAGCACCTGAGTGTCTTTCTAGTAGTTAAAGGGCCCAACTGAACAGTCTTGAATGTTTTTATAAAAAGATATGTAAATCTCATATTGTAAGTTTAATTGCTTCTACTTTATAGAATCATAGAATAGTTAGGGTTGGAAAGGACTTTAAGGTCATCTAGTTCCAGTCCCACTGCCATGGGCAGGGACGCCTCACACGACCATTTTGCCCAAGGATCTGTCCAGCCTGGCCTTGAACACTGCCAGGGATGGAGCATTTACCACTTCTTTGGGCAACCTGTTCTGGTGCCTCACCACACTCAAAGTACAGAACTTCTTGCTTACATCTAATCTGAAAGGTCAGATATAGAAATTGATGCAGATTTTTTTTTTTTGCCTAATATTTAGGCTCCTTAGGTTAATTAAAGACCAATATAATTTTATTTTCTTTGACTTTTTTATAGGGTTTAAATGAAAAGCGAGGAAAGCTGAATATTCTCAACTTAATGATTTTGGTATTGAGGTAATGTGCTTTTATCAGGCTTCTGGAGCAGATGACTACAATTCAATATATATTTAATCAACATTCTACAGCAATAGGAGAACTTAAATACAATCAGGTTTGTGTAATTTTCTTGGATACTCTGTGTGTCATAGAGAATTTGTCTCTCTAAATAAATCATCCAGAATTATTAGGGGAGTTTTATTTTTTAAAGATAATCTGCTGTGTTTAAATCTTATTTCAGAATGAAAATATGAATTAATGATAAAAGAATATGAAATGTTAAAATAAATGGGACAAGAATATACCTGAAAATACTTTGAAAACCTCCTGGTTTTAATTTAGGGCTTTTTCTGAAAAAAAAAAAAAAAAAAAAGAAATATTAATCTCATGAAATCTCCAATTTGTGGGTATTTATAGCAACCTTCACCTTCTGAAAATCACATGCTGGATAGGCATTTGATTAATAACGCAATAATACAAATCACAATGCAAATTAAATTCAGGAAATAAGATAGCAGATGGTAAACTATTTCTTTCCTGGCAGAAAAATGGCAGACTGGCATTCTATAGTTGCAGGACATCATATTTCACATCTGTATTATCAATATATTGAATTAGGTCTGCAATGACTTTTTATATTGTAAACAGTTGCCTGCTTCTAATAAACAACAGATGCACGAATTGCCTATGATTGTATTGGCTTACCTATATGTGATATATATGAATATTCAGAGGATTAAAAATAATTTTTCTTAGGAGGTACTGATGTGGCATCAAGAGCATTTGTTAGAATGATTAGAGACGTTACGTACATCATTGTGAACTCACCCAGAATGTATTTAGAACTGTCAATCTCCCACTTTTATGTAACTCACCAATTAAATATCATAAAAATTACTTTAATTCTTTCCTCCTCTTCCTAGCCTTCCAAACCCTGGGTTCATTCCAGCTCTGTGAACACATAGAGATGGAATGAATCTTATCCAGACATTTAAAATCCAATATTTACCAGGAGTGTACGGTGATCAAGCTTCAGGTCTTAAAAGGTGTACAGAATACTGCCTATAATAGGGATTTGTAATATTTTGTTCAAGTAGATTACTGCAATCACCATGTGTGGATAGCTGTTGTCAGAAATGGAAGCAAAATTAGGGTGCAGAGGAAAGCATAGTTTTCTTTGCTTCAAACGCTTGAAACATTATCTTTGGGATGTCCATTTTTACTAATGCTAAAGGTACCACTGATAGCAGATTTAGAAAAGTATGCCACTTTACCTACATATTGCAGATACCCTTGGATAATCTAAGAGAATCTTTTTATGTCAGACATTTTTTATGTCTTCAAAAGAGAGATACCTTTACAACAGACTGTTCTTCCATGCGCCACCATTTTAATGGGCTCCAAATAAGAAGTACATTTTTAATGCATTGTAAACTGATTATTAAGAATTTGATCTAATCTGTAGTGACCACGTAATTGAAGATTATAGATAGTACAAAGGCTACGCTGATTACTAGAAATTTTGCTTAACTGAAAGCTATGATAATTGCTAAAAATTCTGTGTAACAGTAAACTATGTTAACTGCTAGAAATCATAGATAACAATAAGCCATGCTGATATCTCAATTTTTTATGTGACAATAAAGCTCTAATTATAACTTCAAACCTGTGATCATTTCTCTACCAAGAATCCCTAAAAGAATCTGCTGGTCCCTGTAGTATTGGGTGACAATACTCACAGCCTAGAGGAAGATCTACAAGTTGGCTATGCATTTCCACTGGTTTAGGCCTATAGTTATTGCTAAGTTTTTCCTTCACCATCAATGCTTAAAGCTTCAGCTTCTGCTGTACATTTCTGAGCTTTCTAATTCCATCCAAAAATCTCTCCCACAGCTACCATACTACATGGTCTTTTTTCCTTCCCAAGAATTTGCGCTTATTTTGAATGTAAATATGCATCCAAGTGACAGGAGTCATCTGCTTCCTGGTGTGCTCTGCTGTCAGTTTTGTCTTCTTTGGTAAATGGGAACTGTCACAGAGAGAGGATCAGGGTATAGCTAAGCATCAGCTGCACCTGAAAGAGGAAGAAACTTTCCAATAGGCATTGCATTTTACATATTGTAAGATGATTAGCTGAGCATCTCAGTGTAAGGATTCATACATTGTACAAAATTTGTTTTATAACTACCAAAACTTTGGATATTGTTATCCAGGATCTTTTTTTAAAGTTTGATTTTGTTAAGATTTTTACCTCAAATTTATACACGGTGATGAATTACACAGGCCAGCATTGCATTACAGAACATTTTTGTTGATTATTGTTTGGCACCACATAGAATCATAGGATGGTTTGGGTTGGAAAGGACCTTAAGATCATCTAGTTCCAACCCCCCTGCCATGAGCAGGGACACCACACAGTGAAGTATGACGCCCAAGGCTCAGTCCAACCTGGCCTTGACCACCTCCAGGGTTGGAGCTTCACAGCTTCCTTGGGCAACCTATTCCAGTGCCTCACCACCCTCACTGTAAAGAACTTCTTCCTTATATCTAACCTAAACTTCCCCTGTTTAAGTTTGAAGCCATTACCCCTTGCCCTACTACTACAGTCCTTAATGAAGAGTCCTTCCCCAACATCCTTGTAGGCCCCCTTCAGATATCGGAAGGCTGCTATGAGGTCTCCACGCAGCCTTCTCTTCTCCAGGCTCAACAGCCCCAACTTTCTCAGCCTGTCTTCATATGGGAGGTGCTCCAGTCCTCTTATCATCCTCGTGGCCCTCCTCTGGACTTGTTCCAACAGCTCCATGTCCTTTTTATGTTGAGGACACCAGAACTGGACACAATACTCCCAAGTGATGTCTCACGAGAGCAGAGTAGAGGGGCAGGATCACCTCCTTTGACCTTCTGGTCATGCTTCTTTTGATACAGCCCAGGATACGGTTGGCTTTCTGGGCTGCAAGCACACGCTTTGTATTGGTTAGTGCTACCACGTGGCAAGATTTCTCCTACTTCACACATATTTCCTCTCTCAATTTATATCCTTCTAGTTCGGATTTATTAATTTTAAGTCTTTCATGTTTTACCAGTAGCTTTGCGCTGGTACCGTCCTTTCACTAGATCTGCCCACACATGTGAGATAGGTGGTAAACCTTATGCTCTGGCACAGTAAATTTTCTGATATGGATCTAGACTTATTTCTCAGGTTGAAATTGCTGCATCAAAACCAATGTCAGTGCTGTATAAAACATCTATTCCTCTTCGTTTAAAAAAAAAAAAAAAAGCAGCACAAATTCTTTAAATAAAATGTTTGATTTTGAGCAGAAATAGAAGAAGAAAGGACCTGGTCTCATAAGACACAGTCTTATATTGTGCTTAACCTCATTTAACCTCCAACTTGATCTCCCACACTAGCCTTAACTTTACCCAAAGGATTCCAGGGATTTGGAGACACTAGTAGAGGCTGCTGTAACCAGACTTCAGGGTTTTAGAATCATTTAGGTTGGAAAGAGCCTCCAGAGATCTTTTGATCCAACCTCCTGCCCAGAGCAGTTCCAGTTAGAGCAGGTGCTCAGGGCTGTGCCCAGTCAAGCTCTGAGCACCTCCATAGCTTTTCTGAGCAACCGGCACCACTATTTGGCCACCCTTACAGAGATTTTTCCCCCCTGCATATTGAGTTGGAATTTCCCATGTTCTTGCTTGTGTCTATTGCCTTTTGTACCTCCACTCTGCACCTCTGAGAAGAGCCTAGCTCTGGCCACTCTACGCCCTTCCCTTAGGTACTTGCAGATAGTAGTAAGATCTTTCTGAGCCTTCTCTTCTCCCAGGTGAAAAAAACCAAGCTCCCACAGCCTCATCTCTTATGTCCTCTGCTACAGTCCCCTCTCCTCAGGCACTTCCATAGGTCTGGTGTTTCAGTTTCTCTCTAGCACAGGGAAATCCATGGCTGGACTCAACACCTTAGTATGCCTTACCAGAGCAGAGAGGAAGGCTCTTCTCCTTCAGCCTGCTGGCTGTGCTTTTGGTAATGCAGCCCGGGAAGCTCTTGACCTTTCCTGTAAGGGCATATTGCTGTCTTATGTTGAACTTGTCCTCAACACAACTAGGGCCTTTTTCTGCCCGTCTGCTTTTTTTTAGTCACTTGGCCCCCAACCTGTACTGATGCATGGAGTTAGGACATCCCAGGCACAGGGCTTTGCATTTGCCTTTCTTGAGCTTCAAGAAGTTCCCATCAGCCCACAGCCCATCAGCTATACCCTGAACAGCAGTCCTGGCCTCCAGGGCTTACTGACAACTCTTCCAAACTGCATTGACTGCAAACTTGCTGTAAGTACAGTTGTGTTAACGGTGATAAGATAATGACAGACCCAGGGTCATGCCTAGGTTAAGGACACAGTGTGGACATAACCACTTCTTAAAGTATCTCTATCATGCTACTGTGGAAAATTTCCTCAGCTCTCATCTGTTCCCTTTTTTTGCTTACTGAATCAATTTGTCTTTCGTGCTGTCAAATTAATCTCCACCAATTCTTACTGTTCAGCTTGGCATTCAGATGACTTTGTTTAATTGAAATGGTGTTTTTCTAAATTTTACACTGACCTTCTAGCTAAACTTGCTATTTCTTCTTTATTGTATTTGTCCTCAGTCTTTCAGCTACCTTTGATACAGCAGTCTCTGAGTTTAGGACTTAGTGCTTTTTCCAATGGTTTCTTTGGAAGGCTGACTATGCAAAGATGGAAGGGATGTGACCCATAATTTTAATTGAGGAAAAATGGGCAGAAAAGCCCTAAACATCCAGTATTTTGGGGTGTCCCTGTTTGTGTCAGAACAGGTAGCTCATGCTAACATTTGTATGATGGAAACTAATTATGGAAAATCAAGCCATTCAGAAATCTGGTAGGTACTTTTTCTTGTGTCATAGTAGGGTAGGCAACAAATTTTATCCAGCCTAGAAATTCAGCAAGTTTTTCTCGTATCTTCTGAGCCCTCAGAATGCAGGTCTCATGAATAGAAATCTCATTTGTGTTTTAATGCTGTTGTAGGCTTCCTTTTAAATTGTTTATGAAGGATATTCATTGCTATTGAATCATTAAAATGTACTTTCTATTAAGAATTTTGTCAGGTCACTGGTTTTGCATCAGAAGTTTTTTTCCTGCAACGTCAATGCTACATCTTTGGTAGTGATAAAGTATTCAGGACAGAGAGAGTTTTTGTATCCAGGTTTATGGCTAGGCCCATGCAGAGACAGATAACAGCTTCCTATTTTTTTTTTTTTCATTGTACTACCAAAAATCTGCAGCATCATTTTTATATTTAGAACTTTTAAAGTATTTCTATATAGCTTTACATATCTATACTGTGCAGTTCAGACAGAAAAGAAAGAAAAAAAGCTTTATTAATACTTTATTATCTGGCCTCAGTAGAAAATTGAGGCAAAACCCTCTCATTCCTGAGAAGTAAGATACTGTACATCAGAAGCATACCAAAAAACCCTTTAACTTGTATAAAAAACCTTCAACCTCTTCTCTGAGCCTGGTAAGGCAAAAAGATCATGTGCCTTATAAAAGAAATTAATTAAAGCAGTCAACTACACCTTTGTTCATATAATCCCCAAATGCTTCTAGAAGAATAATCTGTCGTTATTGCCTACTGTTGGTAGAACTCCGTTCTGTAGTAGCCTATCACAACATTTGTCCTGCCCACTACCATAGACATCTTCATCTGAGCTAGTTCTTATAATGCCTGTTTATAGTCAGCAAAGAGAAATGTGCTTTAAAACCCATTTCACCTGATGTATTTTATGTGAAATAAAATCAATCATTCTTTGGAAGAACCTTTTTTTAAAGGAAGCTTTGGGCTACTAGTGCAGGCATAACTATGGTAGGTATTTCATCAGATGAGTCCCATGTCTAACTACTATTATGCAATACTTAACTGCTTTTTTGTATGTTTAGAACTCTCAGTAGTTGAGTTCACTAGTTGGATTTAGTGGATTTTGGCTACGAAAACCTAAATTTCATGGAATTTCAGCTGTCTTTACACGTGAAAGTTGTCTTTAAATTTAAATTTATTATGTCTTACATAACTGGTATCTGAAGATTTCCTTCCTAGCAATAATCTAGAGATGTGTCATAAATGGTAGCCTTCAAAAATGAAGCTGCTTATCTTTTGCCATTAATGATTTTTATTCCCTGCTTTGAGGCTGTGCGGAAGAGATATTTATTGCCGAGGATCCAAGAACTCTGTTCTAAGAAGGAAAAATTTCAGGCACAGCCCACAGAGGAATTTTCCATCTAGCTGAAATTCAAAACAAATATAAGCAGTAATACTGTAGTAGATTTCTATTCAGCCTGGTGAAAACCCACTAATAAATGCTGCAGAAGGCCTGTATACTTTGTTTTAAAGACCCATACAAGAGTACAAAAGGTTTTTATTTTGGACTTTGCACTTCATGTTCGTCCTGGTTCTACAATAATTTCCTGCTTTCAAAAATCACATACCTATCATAATTAAAAAATGTATTGCTTTTGATTAAATAATACTAAGTCCTTTTTATTTGTTACCCATTAACACAGAAAATTTGTATGTTGTGCTATGAAATTTTTGAAGTTATTTGCCTCTGGTTTTGCTACTTGAAGGAGAGAGCAACTTAGAACAGTTAGTGCCTGGGAGAGTAGAAGTGAAAGAAGTCAGGTAATAATGAGTGTCCCTTTTCAGACTATGAGACTATCTGGGAAACAGCCCAAGCTAAGTGGAAACATGAAGAGGCAACGGGGGGAAATCCGTAGGTCAGGAAGCTAAGTTGTCCTACACATCCTGGTTTTTACATGAGTTAAGAATGTTCTTTCTGTTACTTAACTTGCTTGAAGTGTTCTAGAATCACAGAATCATAGAATAGTTAGGGTTGGAAAAGGACCTTAAGGTCATCTATTTTCAACCCCCCTCCCATGGGCAGGAATTCCTCACACGACCATTTTGCCCAAGGATCTGTCCAGCCCGGCCTTGAACACTGCCAGGGGTGGAGCATTTACCACTTCTTTGGGCAACCTGTTCTGGTGCCTCACCACCCTCACAGGATATCTAACTCGAACTTCCCCTGTTTTAGTTTGAACTCATTACCCCTTGTACTATTGCTACAGTCCCTGATGAAGGAAAACAAAAGCCAAATGTCATCATTAGCAGATAGTGTTTCCCAATTCTGCACCGAAGAATTAAGCTGAGGTTCTAGCATGGTAAGTTAGTGCAGGCAACCAAAGCAGTCAGGGTGTGTTGAACCTGATAGATTAGAGTGGCCATTTCCAGAGAAACCTGTTCCTTAACCAAACCAGTTAAAAATGTGTTTAACTTTCAGTATTCAAAGAGTATTTCTGAAGTTTATGACAGGTTGTAAGTCAGATAAGACACCTAAATGATTTCAGAGAAATTTTGCTTCTAACCAGACTGCAGAATTGACACTGGGGGCTGGATTCATGCTCTGTCTTAGGCACAGTCACTTTAGGTTTCCAATGCAGCTAATGGAGAAAGGTACACCTCCAGGTCCTGATTTAGATTCTTCTTGGGCCCAGCTATTTTCTATTTCAGTGTCTTCTATTCTTTTAATATAAAGGGACACCAGATTGACTTGACTTCTAGTTGCAGTTAGTTGGGATGAATCCTGGCCCAAATAATTCATGTGGCTCACTATATAAATATATTTTTTTTCATTGAATTTGGAGGGAAACTGCTATAAAAGGAATTTTTCTTAATAATATGAGATGTAATGTAACAAATGAAGCATAATCTTGAAGAATTGCTTAGAATATGGCCATTTTTCTTCTGAAAGCAATCTGTGGGCCTTGACTGCAGGACATCCTTATTACTGCTCAGTGGGAAAATGCTGGCAGCCAAGACTGCTAGTTCCAGGAAGGCAGACAGCCATAGTTTGAAAAAAGCCTTTGGAAACATCTGACATGTATGCATTTCATATGTCTTGAAGTCTATAAACAATCGTGACACCAGTAGTATTTCTGCATTCCTTCTTTAAGGGTTGTAGTTGCTGAGTGCAGATGGAGAATTCTTGTTTCTATTCTGTATAAAATTATTGAGTATTTTTATATATCTATTTTATCTCCTCGGGGTAATTATCGTGTCATGATGCTGCATATAAGCTTAGCACAGCATGGTTCAGATAGAGACATATAGAAAAAAACAGACATTAGTTTTAAAATATATATAAGTGGGGAGGGGAGGGGAATGGCATAATCTTCCCTATACCGCTATACAGTTTTTTTGTTTGATTTTTATGGAATCCTGTCTTGCTTTAATTATTTTGTTCTGGAAGATACCTAACTCTTCTGGCATGAATAACAGTGGCATAAGGTTTTCACAGGTGTATCATAATGTCAAACTAAATCCCTCTATACAAATAATTATACCACTTTTGTACTGCTTTTCACCTACATCAGCTTCTCTGTTGATCTCTGCACGCTTTGTTGTTCTCGCGTCATTTTGACAGATAGTTCTCTCTTAAAATGCATATAGGCAGTCAGGTACAACTCCTCACAACTGTAACTAATGGCTAGGAGTCACATGCATCTTACAGCTGTCTTTGCTTGCTGCTTCCTTAACCTTCTTGTCCTGTGAAGAGAGGGGCATGCTCAGCACTGTTGAACAGAGAGTGGCCGTTTTACTTGACATACTGAAAAGAGAGCCTGAAATAGATTTCCAAATTTCATAATGTCTGAAAAAATTAATTTAGAGTTGATGAAAATATTTTATTTTGATAAAAATACTGTGATTTTTGACAATTTAAAATATTACGTTACAGTATTCAATACAAAATTAAAAAAAATTTAAATAACTTCATAAGAAAATGCCAAAATATTCTAAGTATCTGAACATTTCCACCTTTTCCCTCCAGAGCATCAAGACATTAGAAAAAAATTATTTTCTAGTAAAAATATTAGTTATTTCTAATTTGCTTCAGTCTCAGTAAAATAATTGATCCAATTGTTGTAAGAAAAATAATCAGGTTTTCTTAAGAAACGGAAGTTGAAGGTTCACAGAATAGTTGCAGACTTGGGTTTTCATACAGAATACCAGATGAGCTCATACTGGCTACTGATGCCACAAACTTAAGAAGTGTTGTCAGTTCAGAAGAAAACTGGTCTAGCATTATGGAGGAAATGAATGACCTTGAAAAGTGAGAGAATTGAAGCATTAAAGAACTCAGTAGTGCAAAACAAGATTTTAAGTCCCTAAAGATGAAACCTGTTTTTTTTTATGAAGTTAAATATTTGGTATGTTGCCTGCAATAACTTGTAACAAATCTGAGGCCTGATTTGGTTCTCCTAAACAGGTGTTATTTAAAGGCTTTATTTTACCAGCACAATCTGAATCATGGGTGAAGCTACTGTTAGCACTGGAGTGTTTCATGCCAGTGTTTTAGAGGGGGACTCACTTCTACAGGTACATGTGAAAGCTTTGTGAGTTTACTTTCAAGGTAGCGGCTGCAGAGAAACACGTAATATCAACCACTTTTGTCCTAGAAAAGGACAAATGTTTAGTCTAGGCTGAACATTTAGGTTTTGGACTATTTGGTTGTGGTGTGATAGTCCCCAGGCCAGTCTCTACAGGGAAGGGAGATAGAAAAAGACAACGTTAATGACTCTAATGGTATCCTTTTGTACTCAGTGTCTTCCAGTGTGTGGGTGTTGCACAGGGCACACCTGGCAGAGGTCAGAGGCTTCTGTGACTTTCCGGATTTTGGGTTTGAAGAAACGTTTCTGGGTAATAGGCATATAGAATCATAGAATGGTTTCAGTTAGAAGGGACCTTAAAGACCACCTAGTTTCAACTCCCCTGTGATGGGCAGGGACACCTTTCACTAAACCTGCTTGCTCAAAGCTCCATCCAACATGGCTTTGACCTGCTGGTCACACTTCTTTTAATGCAGCCCAGGACTGGTTGGCTTTCTGGGCTGCAAGTGCACATTGTCAGGTCATGCTAACCTTCTTATCAATCAACACCCCCAAATCTTTCTCCTAAGGGCTGCTCTCAATATGCAGCTTTGGGTCCAGCTGGCAGCTTTCTGTAGTACAACGACAGGCAGCACTCTTTGCAGTCCCAGCACTTCAATTCCTAATTTCAGTTTTGTATTCACTGGGGGTCTTGTGAACAAAGTCAGACAGTACATCTCACCATGTCCTGACATACCTCTGTCACTGCATTTCATGTAGCACTATCTCTGCTCTTAGATCTGCCAGTTCAAACATCTGGACTCGTTGGGAGTAAATACAATTTGTTCCTTGAAAATTTCTTCTTCAGACCGAGTTATCAATCAGCATCATGGCCATACCATAGAGGACTGCAAGTTTCTTTTAATGTTCAGTTCTCATACCAAAGATAAAACTCACTGGTTTTTTTTTCCTGTGAATCAGGATAGTCCTTACATAAGACAATGGCAAGGAACACTTGGCCAGACATAGCATAATTTCCTTTCTCCTTGAGAAATGTTTGGCATGAATGGAAAATTGTCATTAGTTTCTATTTTGCTATTCATTTCTTTTATCTTCAGTCTGCTTGAGATTACAAACTCCAAATGAAAACACTACTGAATTAGTATGCTCTTCACTGCTATTTTTCTACAGTTAATTTCTCACATGGCATAGAAAAGAGGGAGAACATTTAGACTGGGCTGATCAAAAGAATGGGAAAGATGGTAAATATCTTCATACATATGCCTGGATACTTTTCTGTGTAATTTTGAAAAATTAAAACTTGCTTTCACCTTTAAACCTAGTATCATGTCTACTCACCTTATCTAAGGATGCAGATGTTGCTTCAGCTGGATGCTGCAACACTGCATGTTGAAGATGTTGTCCGACTCATGGTCTTTCCTGAGCATAGCTGCTATGTGCTCATTTGGGCTGCCTGCAAGAGAGAGCTTTTTGTGGCACCCCAACATAATCCCTGGGTTCTCTGCCCAGAACGTCACTCTGTCCATTGCAGTGTTTGCTTCTCTGTACGTAAGATCAATTCCATTGACCTCTTCTGCTAGCTTGCTCCTGCATGTATCTAGGGTCCATCCCTGCTTCTTTTATAACCAGGAGGGGTTTTATTTCTTCACATGCTTTGTCCGATGGAAGTAGATATTTGTTTTATTCCACTGTAAAAATTATTCATGAACAGGGATGAAATATGATTTTAATCTTTATTCAGACAGAGCTCAAAATCACAGCAGTAGAATCATTATGATCCTTTTCAGAAAGCAAGGGTTACAGAGAAGCAGCAGGACAGAGTTATGGATTGTGTTTCCTAGACTGAATGGTATCCCTAGAGCAAGATGATGTGGGTTAGCATGGTTTTGATGCTGCTGCAGTTACGCATTCTCAATATATACTGGAGTTTCAGATCTTCGTGCTTTTCTCAGGCATATTTCACAATGTAGCAGAGTGATCAGGTCCTAGGAATGATGTAACATATCAGAGCAACTGAAAGAAATGAGAGCTCTGTCTTTTAACACAATAGCAGCCAGTTGGAATGAGTCTTAAGTACCATATGGTGTTGACTCACCTTTATTTTAAACTTTTTTTGTGGAAAGAGGCATCATCTCTGTGAAGATATTAACCTTTCCAAAGACAGGCTGGAGTCTGAGAACAAATTAGCATGGTTGCAAACAAAGAAATCCTTTGCTCCCCTCCCCTCATTCTGGGACTTTAAGGTTGAGCATAAAGAAAGATACCTAAAGCATTAGTGGGGGGAACATACTGCTGTGGGAGAAATAGGATCTCTCTGCCATGCTTCAAGAGCAAAAATAAATTCTGAACATAACCAGAGCAGGATTTTCTGAACTAGTTCACTGCACTCTGCCAACCACAAATCTTTTTGTTAAGTTTGCTACTTTATGTGATATTATTAGTGAGGAAACATTTATTTTAGTGGGGTATTTTTCTGGGATTCTTCATATGCTTATCTTGGTGCAGCATCTTTGGCTCCCATGTGCCTACTGTGCTCAGATAAATGTCACACTAACCTTCAGAAGTGTACCTGTTGACTGTGGTGGCTGTGTGGTAAGAGCAGTTCTGATGCCACTGCACGCTCCAGCTTGTTTATCAAGCCCTTAACTCACAGAAGCTGATACTGTGTCAGATCATCTGCAGTTGATTGAAAAGACTATCTGACAAGAAGATAAGAAGAAAACACACTATTCTTTTTCTACTGATGTCTGCTGGGTGTTTTATATCTTTGCAGTACTTTACAGGACACTTCAAAGGATAGTTTCTTCTGTGTGTAGTGTTAAAGAAAAGGTATCTTGTTGTTCCTTTTTTTTTGCTTTTTTTCTGAATTTGAATGTTTCCCTATCTTTCTTTTATAGTGTCAAAAATCACCCGCACCATTTGAATTCTTCTGAATTAAAGAACTGAACTAAAATTCTTCCCTAAACTAAAATTGCAACAATCCAACTGATGAAATCTTCAATAGTAGTGTGCTTTTAGGTATGAACATTGTTCACAAAGAGGGGATTTAGGAGCTGCTGGATAGCAATTAATACTTTAGATTAACTTCACAAAATCTCCCTTAATTTATAGAGAAAGGTCCTTCTGCAAATAACTGGAGAAAGAATTCTTCCTTCACTGGGGGTAACAAAGAAGTAAGGTTTCATATATGTTTAAAAAAAACAAAATAAAACAACAAACTGTGTGGAAAAGCAGGCTCAGTTCTGGCTATTGTTTAATGCATTTTCAGGCTGATGAGAATTGTGCACCCACCCATCATATCCTTCCAACACTTGAAACAAAGAAAACTGGATTTAAAATAAGCTAGTAAACAGTGCTATATCTTGTTTTCCCTTTTCAGATCTTCAAACAGCTTTCTTCATGTACACAGACTCAAGAATGGACAGTCCCATAGGTGACCACCAAAGTTAAAAACAGTACACCAGCTTCCTCCTGCTGTGTGTATTGAAAAGACTGTTATAGATTATCCTCTGAAATGAATTTCGTAAAGCAAGTTCAGAATGTTAGCTGCAAGCATGAATGGTCTTAAATCAAAGTTTCCTGAACTCATGCTTTCTGAAGCACCAATGATGAGAATATCACAGCAGAGAAGAACAGGTAATAAAACAACTACTCACCCAAAATCCAGGTCAGGGCCTTATGTTAATTCTGTACTTACCAACTTATTTTTGTAACAACAACTTTCACAGAACTGAAAGGAGAGGAGTGATTAAATAGCACATCTGGCCCTGAAATATTATTTCTTGATGTGATAACTCAAAAAACTGCAATTGGCAATTGTGGTATAGTTACTGTTGAGATAAATTCTGCTCCTGTGTCAGCACCTGCTGGGCAAAGAGAGGGGAGGAGACCGAAGTGAGCCTTCATCTTATTCACATAGCCTGATTATACATGAGCTTGAAATTCAGCTCTCATTCCACTTTATATTTTTATCTCCATTCAGTTTCTGGTGAAGTGTTCCTGTGTTCTTGAGGAACAAAAGGAGGACATGATTAGGTAGGAAAGTGAAGCATGTGTTCCATTATGGAAATCAGGATCATCTCACCCCTAAATCTGATTAGTTATTGTTCCCTTAAGTAGCACTAACTATGCTCATATGCTTTACAATCCAAGCCATAAGGCACAGGCCCTGGCCAAATGCCAGCGTAGCAGCCCACGGATGCCATTCATAGAAAACAGAGCCTGAAAAGGCTCCAGAGAAGATCCTCTGAGCCTGAAGTTTTGGCCCATGTTTTCCAGGAATCCTCTTTCTGAACTTTCTTGGTGGCCCTTGCTCTCTCTCCCAGCTCACACTCATCCTGTTAGCCAGTCAGTGCAATGTGGGAAAGGAGCCTAAACACTTGCATCTTAAAATCTGTGGTGTTCTGATTAATTCATTTGATAATTTTATACGGTAGGGGAATTTAAGCATAACTGTGATTATGCATATGTTGTGGTTATTTTACACAAGTTTCTGTATGCTCAATTATATTTTTCTGAACAGCAGTGTATACCATAGCAGACACATTTAGGATTTTGATTCAACACTGCTGTATGGGAACATTTCATGTTTTACATGTTCCCCTGTGTTTGTCATCACCAGTAACATAAAACTGAGAAGATAGAGGTAGAAAGGACAAAGGACAGTCTCTAGGGACTATTTTCCTTTACGTCAGTTTGGAGAGAAAGCCTTTAGGTAAATGCAGTCATCTCCATAGGAAGCCTCTTCCCCTGCCTGCCAAAAGAAACCCAGGAGGCTGGAGCTTTGGTGCTTCTCAACCAGTTGCCTTATGAAAGCTTCACTGGGTTAAGAGGTGAAATGTAGAGCAGCAGCAACTGAAGGAGAGAGTGAGTGCACCTGACTGTGGGAGTTATGGGCCAGCTGTCATCATCTAATATTTCCCTCACTACTCAGGGGGCCACCAGGACTCCTACCAAAACGCCTTCTCCCTCCCCAGGTAGACCTGAGAGCAGCACTGAGCATGGCAGGGACAGACATTTACAGGTTTTTAAGTCTCACCATACATCTTGGCCTCAGCAAGTGGGGAGGGAGCTATGAACAGATAGATAGGAGACTCTTTGGGTGGGTAGTAGTGTCTAAAAAAAAAAAAAAAAAGAGAAATAAGGCCATAAAGGATATTGCAGAGCTGTCAAATACAAGGTATTATCACGCCTTTGAGGTATACGTCAGAGATTTTGTTGATATGGTTTCTTTCAAAGATTAATTTTTTTCTTTGTCTGCTATTGTGTTGCTGTCTGCTTACATCATTAAATCACTGGAGTGTGTCCAGTCTCCCAGTATTCTATCAGATATCTCATGTAAACTGGAGGCTGCCTAATATTCATTATTAGTAACTAACTAAAGCAAATGGTGGCACGTGTAAGCTGCTTTGGTAGAATTTATTTACAATACCCAAACATAGAAATGCAATCACACGTGGTTATTTTTTTGTTTAAATGTTTGTGGTGCTCAAAAAAGTTATTTGTGGGCAATTTGTAAGAATAAGATTGCCTGACAAATTAATCTATACCCAGAGGTTATTTTACTATCTAGCAGTTTCTACAGAAAGTTAATCATGAACAAATAAACCATATTTTGAAGTTTTGATCCAAGGCCCTTAAAAAGGAATCTGTAAGTAACAAACATAAATATTTTATATTTATATAAACTTTAAAATAAATATTTTGTGTTATTTGCATAAAAATGAGGCTCATGTATGCAAACTAAACTCTAGTATGGGCATATCTAAAAATGAACTTAAGCAATATAGTGATAAGAACGGTTAGATACAGTCATCAAATCAGCTAACAATCTAAAAAATGTGTTGTGGGTATTGTTAAAGAAAGAAAAGATACAGTTCTGCCCCAAATGAACATATATGCTGCATGAGAAAGTTCATAAAAAATGCAGACTTCACTTGTCCTAATTTAGTCATTACTTATTTAGTAATGTAATATCACCAGTAGAGAATGAGTAAAATTAAGAAAATGAAGGGTAACAGACTATCTGGTTATCTAAGTGAGACAGAAGCATATCATAATAGTTCTCCTTTGAAATAAGCTGACAATGAGCAGTAACATGTCACAACATACCACAGATTGATTTCAGTTCAGACAGCCTCAGACATAATAATTAATACAGATGATAGATAATGCTGCAATTTGCTTAATCCATTAGTACTATAAGTAAGCCACGCATGTCTCCTACATTCCTTCATCTGCAGATATTAAGGCAGAAATTTAAACTGGTTTCCAGTGTGCAATGCTCACTACCACGATCAGCAGTATGAAATGAAATGTTAAATCCAAAAGCAAAGAATCAGCATTAGTGTCCCTGAACCTTTTAGATATGACTGTTCTCCTGTTGAAACTCAATATTAGTGTTTTAAATATTACACCAAAAACGCAGTACCATATTTTCAGAGGCATCATGTATTTTAGAAAGGCATTCTTCAGATAACATCATTTCTTTATGCAACATTTTACTCTGAGGAAGGGAACCTCTCAAGGATAAGAGAGCAGCAAAATGTTGATCTTTTGCCTTCTGCTAACGTTAGATCACAGTATGCAATTTATTTCAGGGATTACAGACCACACTCGACCTCTTCTAAAAGGAGTCAGAGAAAACATCTTCTCTTCTGTCATGAGAGCAGTGTTTAAAATTAATTTCTATGTGTATGTGGAAGAAGTCTTGATGCACACCTAAAACAACATTGTTTTATTTGATAAACCATGGACCACCCTTGCTAAGCAATACCACTGCCAGAATAGCTCCTTGAAAGTCCTGTATATTTTTTCTTTAGAAAGACTGTGATGGATACATCTACCATGCTTTTTACTGCTAATTTACAGCATGTAATTCATGTGTCAGCCTTCTCACTCATTGTATCTGTGAAAGTTCAGTAAGCTCTAGCAAAGCCAGCAGAGAGGAAAAAAAAGAGCAAAACAGCAATAAGATATCCCTGTTTATAGACACCCTGCTTGCAGAGAATCTTGTGCATTCTTTTGCATCCACTCTAGGGAAGTTCTTCATAGCTAGAAACACACAGTTTGAAATTAAAAACACTCAGGCTCGCTGTTACCTGAAATACCGTTTTCCTTGCAAAGCATCACTAGCATTTTCTTTCAAATCCATAGCTCCTGAATTCTTAAAATGAAAGAAAATGAAATTTAATTTAAAAGGTGTATTTTCTTTCCATCTGATGTGGGTGTTGCTATAATTGTCATTTTGCAACAATAACAGAGTTTCCATTTTGAACATAGAATCATAGAATAGTTAGGGTTGGAAAGGACCTTAAGATCACCTAGTTCCAAACCCCCTGCCATGAGCAGGGACACCACACACTAAACTATGTCGCCCAAGGCTCTGTCCAGCCTGGCCTTGAACACCTCCAGGGTTGGAGCATTCCCAACTTCCTTGGGCAACCTATTCCAGTGCCTCACCACCCCCACTGTGAAGAACTTCTTCCTTATATCTAATCTAAACTTCCCCTGTTTAAATTTAAAGCCATTACCCCTTGTCCCACCATGACAGTCCCTAACGAAGTCCCTCCCCAGCATCCTTGTAGGCCCCAAAGATACTGTTTCCCTTCCTTTGAAGGCAAACAAACTCTGTCACAGCAGCTGCTGTTCCAGGTCATTCAATAATTTGAGGAAGATTTGCTGTTTAATTTTGTATGCAGTGTAAATGCAGTGCATAAGCCAGTACTAAACACATACGGATTTAAGCAAGCTGTTTGGAAGACTTTGCTCAGTTCTTGACTGTAGCATGGAGTAGTCAGCTTCAGTTTGGAAAATAACTTGCTATTGTCATAATGTTTGCAGCTGGAATAGGGTTGACTTAAATTGCCAATACCAAAATTGATTTTGGAACATGCTACAGAGGTATGGCTTATTCTGTCAAAAATAATTACACACTGAGAAACTGCTGACTCTGTAATGTCATGCACACCCCTCTCCTTCTCTCTTTGATAACTGTGTCTTAGCAGTTTTCCTAACTAGCATTTTATTCTCAAAATGTCTTCTGCTGTCTCCTGCACTCCAACTCACAGATTTATGATACTTAGAAAAAGCAGAATGCTCAGAAAAGTTTGAGAGCTATTTATTTATTTATCTGTGATGTTTACATAATTAAACATGCCATGATTAGCTCTAATATGATGAATTACAAAGATTAAAGTGTAGCATGCTTTGTGACTGTTCATTTCTCTTACAAATGCTGCACAGATCCTCCTTATTGGTGCACTTTCACTAACATAATGGTATGTTTAGAGAATGCAGAAATCAGTCATATGAAGCCTGTAGAAATGTGATGAAGTCTAATGTGAATTATGCTGGCTTTTGTTTCCTGGTTTACTTTGTTTTTGAAATCAGAGCTGTAACTATGACAGAAGCTGTTTCTTTTGCCCTTGTGTGTCCATGGTTCACTTCTTATTGGTAAGATCAAGAGATACACTAGAAGTAGGCAGACTCTTCTTCCCAAAAAGGTCTTCTGTATCTTTTTATATATATACATACGTATAAATCTGTGCACATTTTATTCTATAGAACATTATCTTGGTTGCATCTAAACAGGTTGTGTCCTGTCTTCTAGTGACACACAAGTGTTGTATAAACAAAACAAAACAAGTTCATTTAAATCCTCTGTTAGAATTATTAGCATTATTATAATATTATAATTTAAATT
>NW_009915091.1:10935-11759 GCF_000696875.1 Nestor notabilis | reverse complement strand
TCCAGCCTATCACTGACATAAATAGCTGCTCCCTCCAGCCTATCACTGACATAAATAGCTGCTCCCACTCCCCATCTGCCAGGCCTGTCTTTTCTAAAGAGCCGGTAATTGTCCATTCCAACACTCCAGTCATAGGGGCCATTCCACCATGTTTCTGTGATACCAATGATATCGTATCCCTGTAGCCTTGCACACACCTCCAATTGCTCTTGTTTGTTTCCCATACTACGGGCGTTTGTATAGAGACATCTGAGCCGGACTCCAAATGCGGCCAACTCAATGGTTGGAGCAGCTGAAATATCTCTACATCTCTCCAAGCACTTATTATAGGTATTGGCAAGTGACGAGGAGTGTTGGGATGGATTGATGCCCCACTCCCCCAACATATCTAGTTTAAAGCTTTCTTTATCAGCCTGGCGATATGGATAGAATGGTCGTGTCATAGTCAGGGGTTTGGGTATTTAGAACATGGGACTTATTTGCGAGGCCAGGTCTACCATCATGGAGCTGGTTTGGTTGGTTGATGAAGGGGAAGGGCTGCTTTGGTAGGAGACTTGCCAGATTAGTGGAGGGGGGCATCAATCCTTCCCAACACTCCGAGTCAGTTGCCAGCACCTGCAATAAATGCTTGGAGCAATGCAGAGATATTTCAGTTGTGGTCAATGGCTCAATGTCTAATTGGAGACCAGTAACGAATGGTGTCCCTCAGGGGTCAGTATTGGGACTGATCTTGTTCAACATCTTCATTCGTGTCATGGACAGTGAGATTGAGTGCACCCTCAGCAAGTTTGCCAAGGACACCAAGCTGTGTGGCTCGGTTGATA
>NW_009915091.1:6639-10812 GCF_000696875.1 Nestor notabilis | reverse complement strand
CCAAGGACACAAAGCTGTGTGGCTCGGTTGATACGCTGGAGGAAGGGATGACATCCAGAGGGACCTTGACATGCTTGAGAGGTGGGCCGATGCCAGCCTTATAATGTTTAACCAAGCCAAGTGCAAGGTCCTACACCTGGGTTGGCACAACCCCAGGCACAGCTACAGGTTGGACAGAGAAGAGATTCAGAGCAGCCCTGCAGAGAAGGACTTGGGGATGTTGGTTGATAAGCTTAACACGAGCCAGCTTCAGTGTGTGCTTGCAGCCCAGAAAGCCAACCGTATTCTGGGCTGCATCAAAAGAAGTGTGACAAGCAGGTTGAAGGAGGTGATCCTGCCCCTCTACTCTGCTCTCGTGAGACTGCACTTGGAGTATTGTGTACAGTTCTGGTGTCCTCAACATAAAAAGGACATGAAACTCCTGGAGCAAGTCTAGAGGAGGGCCACAAGGATGATAAGGGGGCTGGAGCACCTCCCGTATGAAGACAGGCTGAGAAAGTTGGGGCTGTTCAGCCTGGAGAAGAGAAGGCTGCGTGGAGACCTCATAGCAGCCTTCCAGCCATCCTGGAGGGGGCCTGTAAGGATGCTGGGGAGGGACTCTTCATCACAGCAGAGACAGTAGTGATAGGAAAAGGGGTGACGGGTTTTAACTAAACGGGGGAAGTTCAGGTTAGATCTAAGGAAGAAGTTCTTCACAGTGAGGGTGGTGAGGCACTGGAACAGGTTGCCCAAGGAAGTTGTGAATGCTCCATCCCTGGTGGTGTTCAAGGCCAGGTTGGACAGAGCCTTGGGTGATATGGGCTAGTGTGAGGTGTCCCTGTCTATCGCAGGGGAGTTGGAACTACATGATGTTAATGTCCTTTCCAACCCTAACTATTCTATGATTTGCAGTAAAAGCCACTTAGGAGTCTGCACTGAAAGGATTTAAGGAACATTGCATGCTAAGAAAGAATTGAACTTGAGAGATACTAGAACTCAAAAAGGTAGAGGAACTTCTGGGACAGGTCTGATGATTTTCAATTCAAACCTTGGAAAGCTAGAATATGTAGTGAGTAGTCAGATATCCAAAATTAAAGAGGAGACCAAAAATTCCTCTGTCATAAAATCACACATTTCTTAATCGGCCACTGGCCGTCCCTGTGACAGAAAGTATCCTTGAAACTTCTCCAGCTAGATAATGTGTTTTGGACAAAACAGACAAGGACAGAAGCATAGAAGCAACATGTATAGAAATAGTTTGTTTTCTACAGTCAGTGAAGATGAAGACAAGCTTGTAATAACTTGTCATTTACTATAAGAACATATGATACTGGTTTACCTTATTATATGGAAATGCATAGGTATGTAAATAGCTACCATACCGTGTTGAAGCTTCATTCATCACACAACAGACAGGACAATGCAGCATATCTACAATTTTGTTCTTACCTTACTTATACATATTATCTATACTTATATACAACTTTGATCATCAAGAAGATAAACACTCTCCATAACCATTCTACCTATGTATGAATAGGGTCTAGTATAAATATCCTGGATGATCCGAAGGATTTTTGCTAATATGAAGTTAGCTTTCAGTTGAGAATGGTCACCAGGAAAATGTTCTTTTACCTTCCTAGGGATGTCAGCCAGGGTCAGTATACCTGACTATTATGGGGTCAGAATCAAAATCCTTCTTCTTGGCTAGAAAAACAATTAAATATAACCGGCTGAAAGAAGAACCGAAATATACAGAGTAGCAACAAGTAAAACTACCCAAGCAGGAGGGCCAAAACAGGGTATAATCACCACTTAATATTTTCTTTCATGCAGAGGCTACTGGTTTTCAGGCATAAAGTTTTGAGGGCAACTACTAGAAACTAATGATAATTTTGACAATTTTCTGTTGAAATTTTGAACACTGATGACAACATTATGGTTTCTTATTTTGGTTTTGTAATTTTTTTTCCTATACCAGTTTTAAAAATTATCAGTACTGAGCTAAAAATGTAAAATTTTGGGGTTTTGAAGTGAACTCAGAAGCAGAAAAGTTTATAACAACAAATTCAGAAAAATAAAAAAATTGAAATCTGATTTTTTTTCCACATTAGTTTGTTTTGCAAACAATCTTTTATGTGTGGGGATATATTTTCAGGTGGTTGAACACATTTCTTTGATTTAAAACACTAACTCACTATGACTTTCCTAAAAAGCCAGTTGCTTTTTCCTTTATCCACAAAATCTCAGTACTAATTCTACAGGTAATAAAACTGACCCTTGTTAGCAGTCTATCTAGTTAAGATGTTATGATAGCAGGTACATAATACAATGAAGCAAATATTGCTGATTTCTACAGAAATGTGTGGTAATGGCACTAAAAATTCTGCCTCAGGGTCTTGCTACTTTAGGCAGAATACTTTGAACAGAAACAATATAACACAAATGAAAACTTAAAAAAAAAAAGTCCTGATCAAGTTTTCACAATCCCTTGATAAAACACGCAGACTTGTTAATTTCTATCACCACTCATATTCTTGTCCAATATTTTGAGACAGAATGGACATTTGTTCATAAAACATAGTTGCTGTTTTTAAAAATTTGCTCAGGTCCAAGTAATAGCAGACCATGGGCAATGAACTACAATAAAAAACGTATTTTGACTTACAGCTTTATGTTACATAGTTATAAAAGGAAATTATTAAATTAGGTTAAAGTTAACCTCAAAAAGCATGGTTTTAAATGTACTTATCTCTTTAATGTGTATGTACACGTTTCTGTATTTCCCTATCTGTTTTCTGTATTTTCCAGTTGTGCATATTTCTAATTTCTTTTAAATTCAGTAGCCTTTACTTTATGTGGTTTACTTTACATGAATAGACATTTTTATCTTACAAATGCTGTAGCCTTCCATACACAGCCTTATAACCATCATGGGGAATGGCTTGTGAGCTTTGAAAACAAATCTTTTAAAGTAGTTAAAAAGGATCTGTGGGAACAAAGATATTAGCTTTTAAGGATCTTAGGGTATGCGTGTGAGATGGGTTGTATTTAAGAAAAACTGATCATAATTCTAAGAACAGAAAGGAATGTTGCTCTCTTGGTTAGATACTGCAGAAGGAAACCTTCAGATCCACTTATTTTAGCTGTTTTATACTAGTGGGTTTGAGATAGATTCATTCAAGCAATTCAGCTGCTACTTTATTGAATCATGCATAATGAGTCAAATGTAGCAAATATTTGGAAAAGTTAGAATAACTTAAATGTCTCTGGGCTTGTAGAACTTGCGTTAATTTAGCAGGAGGAATTTCGTGCAAACTTGCTTAAGTGTATTCATAACCAGACTCCTCAATATTCCCATTCTCTGTAGATATTATGCTTAAAAGAGGGACTGTGTCTTACATTAACATCCACTGCACACCTGACTTCTTTTGTGTGCTCCACTTTGCCAGCCTGTTCCTCAGTAGTGCTGGCCTCTGGAAAGTTTCATGCTGATGCTGTCTTTATTCTACTTGGTTTTGTGATCTACTGTTCTGAGCTTGGCAGTCATTCCTTCAGCAGCAGTCCAGATCAATGTGAATGGAGACTGGACAGAAATTTTCAATAATGATAAGTCAGGCAAAATAGGAAGCTGCAAAAGGAAGCCAAGGGAGCGATTCTTTGAAGTCTTTAAGTTTTGATCAGTTATGACTTTCAACAGGGAAGGTAGAGTTGGGAGCAGTGTAAGGTTTGTTATAATTGCCCAACACAAATGTTCTCTTAAAATGCCTGACACAGTACAAAAGAGGTTGAATCCAAGCCCAATAATATCAACGAGAACCCTTTAGTTGACTGTCAGTGGTGCTTGGATTACTCTTGTATCAAAGAAAATGTTTTCTTGCTTGGTTTGCAAAGAACCACTTAAACAACTATAGTTTTAAAAGTGTCTGTAGATCATAAAGAAATACATTTCACTGCCCTTCTTGTGCTAAGGAGTATTCACTGATGAGAGAAGCTTCTGTTCAGTTATGTTTAATGATGCTGATAAGTGTTAGTTGATTTTGAAGCACAGCTACATGTCATTCATCTGCACACAAAGTACATAAAACAGTGGGAAGCAGGGACATTTTACTTATCCTGCTACATACCATTGAAATAACATTGACAGAACTGGCAATTCTCATTTATAGTATAGAAGGTCCTTAGGGATACAAA
>NW_009915091.1:4283-6608 GCF_000696875.1 Nestor notabilis | reverse complement strand
GGTCCAGCAGATGTCTGCAGAATTTGCATTTTTTGCGATCATCTCTTCTTCCATTTTTTCCCTTGGGTTTACTGTATGCAGAAAGAATGAGTAACCAGAAATAGACAACACCCTTTGAGGCATCTTGTTAATTTAGTAGTCAAATACAGACCCTCAGTCTGCCTTGTAATTATTTTGGGATGGAGTTCATTTCACCAATACTTTTCCCAAACTATCCTGAGCTGTTTCTAAATGACCTCACGATACCCTGCAAAAGAAGCTACTCTTATGAAATTAGAACTGCAGAAAACATACGAAAGTTTCGCAGTTGAACATTTTCTAGCAATGTTTCTCACCCACTGCTTGTAGTAATTAGACTACTTTTGCCTAAGGGAAGCAAAAAGGATAATTTGAGAAAAAGATACTCAGCTAATCAATACTTTCTCTGCAGTTAAAAAGATTGCAAGGGTTTGGGGTTATTTCCTCTAAAATGGATGACAGTTGAACTCCTGTTGGGAAAATTCTGTACTTGTTAGCATTGGCAAACAGACAGTAACTCTACTCTATGCGTATCTGCATCTTTTGCGATAATAGAACTGCTCCACTGAAACCACCTGATCATAAATATCTAGATGTACTAAAGGTCAGATTTAGAAGATCTAAAAAAAAAAAAAAAAGTCACTAATGAGGCTCTATGACAGGCAATGCAGTTGTGACTTTGCTAGGGTAACCAAAAAGTTATTCAACTTAGACAAAAGAATAATAAGGCACCTGTAGGATGCCATCCGAGTTACTGGCAAAGTTGCATAGACATGAGTTCAAAAACTCATTTACTCTTCAGCAGGGTGCTTTGCCTTACAACAGGTTTTCCCACAAAGCATACCTTCTCCAAAGCTTAATAAGACTGAAAAATACAGAAGTATCTGTAAACTATGGCAAAATTACGCATAAGAAAATGCAACACTACTAATACTCACATGGTGTTGCGCAGCATAAGGGTTCATTGCTGATTCTGGGCCTGATTACTTACTACATTATTTAGTAATATTTGTTTATATTTGAAATCATGTTATTGGAGAACTAAAGCGATGCAGTGGAGAATTAGGCTGGCAGTGGTTATGCAGGCTGGAAAAAGAGATAAGGACACTGCAAGGCTGATGAGGAATAAAGCAGCCATCCTACAGTTCCAGAGCTGGAGTTCCCACTATTTTGTTATGCTTCATCTTGTAAATGTCTTTGGTCATATCAAGAACTTAGATGAATTTTGCTTGTTCCAGCTCTCTTGTTTTTCCACTGCATTTAACACAAGCATAGCGATCTTCCATCTTTCTGACAAACAACAAAAGAGACCAAATTGTCCTGTTTATTCTTTGAGTAGTGAGTGACATCCAGTACAACATTTGTCTGACATCACTGACCAGTCCATCAACAACTGGGCCACAGTTTTCAGCAAGAAAATTATCATCAATGACTATTCTCTTTGAATCACTAGGCACATTCCTGTATGTTCTCAGAGTGTTTCCATACTTCCTTAGCCATGAGAAAAGTATTAACTGTAACAGGAGTTTTAGGGCTTAAGTCCTGCACAAGCCAGTGGAAATACAACTTCTTTTGACCTCTTGAATGCTACTGGAATTTCAAACTGCTGATAAGGGGAAGAACCTCAAATGGTTTAAAAAGAGCAGAGCTCCACCCACCCTGAGTTTGATTTACAGTCCTTGAAATTCTATCTCATAGGGGTTTTGATACGACCTTTAATCTACTCTCTGTCCTCTTTTTTTCAGCTGCTCGCAAGTCCGTCCCCAGAATAAATAATAAAGATGTTGATATTTTCTGTGCTTTACAGTGAGCCTGTAGTAATGGGTTTAGGCTGGTTTACAAAGTAAATTTCTTAGTTTAAAGAAAAACAATTGGGCTTAGAAGGTCACAGTGGCTTCAGTTTCATCTAGATGGAGTCCCTTCCCTGAAGACCCAAATTTAATTTTGTGATTTGTGTTAAGTCTATGTAGTAACTTCTCTCATAATCAAATGCCACTGTTTTCCTCCTAAAGGATAATGTTGCAATCAGCATGAAGTGCAAATACAATGTTCTTCTTGGGTTCTTCCTTTTTTAAATAAAAGTCATGTAAATATCTGGCTGTTCCAGAAACACAAAGGAAAGACAAACTCAAGTAAGATATAGTCCAGCATTACCCCTCTAAATGTCAGGTTATTTCCCCAATTAACCTTAAGTGCAAAACCATATTTTAAGTGCTCTATACAGTAGCATTACTTGCAAGTCATATCTCTGTAGACACTGAATTCTGTGGACTAGGAGTTCTTAAGTACACACATATAAATCGATGT
>NW_009915091.1:0-4252 GCF_000696875.1 Nestor notabilis | reverse complement strand
AGTGAAAGGAGTTCACATTTCTGGGAGTAAATCGATGCTTTTTGGTTTTTAACCACAGAAGCATCAAGTTACCACAGACAGGAATATCAGCATATCAGGGCAGGGAAGGAATATATCTCTCCTGAAAATTTTATTTTTTAAAAAATCCCTCAAAATAAACTGTTCTTGCAAGAAATATTTCTTTTGGATTCTTCATTCTGACATTCAGCATTCTGAGTAAGTTCTTTTCTGTCCATCATTCTCTTTTGAGATATGTTCTGCTCCTCATTTCCAGTAAAATGCAAAATGAGAGCTTTGCAATTGTACACTTCTGTTTTACTGAATAGTTCAAAAGGTGAAGCAGCAATAAGTGGACAAAAGAACAGAGCACAGCAGAGGATAAAAACCAAAAAAATATTGAGCTGTCACTTTAAATCCTAAGAATGGCCTGAGTGTACAGGCTTCAGTCTGGATGAATGAAATTTTTAATCTCAATTCCAATTTGTCCTAGGGTTCACAGGCAAATATGAACTGAAATCTATAGTACTTCGGTTAACTGAAAAGATTGAAAACAGTTTAGGTTAAATATGATATATAAGGAAAGACTTATTTGTAACTGAAATGGCACATAACACTTTTATTGATTGTCTACACAGGACTGAAGGAAAAATCTGAGTGTCTTTATGCCCGTTTTACTTTCCTCTTTGTCAGCCACCTTCTAAATTAGTTTCCAACATCCACACATGTAGGTGGTGGATCCACTGATCACACAAATATTAATTATAATGCCCTTCTACCCAAGAAACTTGCAATATGGTATCACTAACAACAGTTGGATTTCAAACTTGGTAAAAGCACTTTTACCTTGCGTTTCTGACCTGACTATATTCACAGTTTTCTTGGGTAAAGTTATAGAATCTCAAAGGAATCTAGCTATTTTTATTTCTCTAAATTTTGAACTGCATGTTTATATGATTACAGATTTTTTTTAACAGCACAAGAACCAAATGATTTTTGGCTGCAGATGATCATAAAAACTCCTTCGCTGTAACAATTAATTTTCTATAGATTCCTTAAAGCTAGATTGTTGATTCTCAATGGAGTCTTTATTTTTTTTAGGACTTGAACTTGCTTTGATTTTTTTTTAATGTGATAGATACTTTAATTTCCTCTCTCTTTTTAATTTAAATTTAATTAAAATCTAGCCTCACTGACTTTCACTTTCAGGTCCTGAGTTGTCTCTGTGTTTACCCTCCAAGTGTTTCCAGTACCTTGAGCACATTAGGAATATTAAGCAGTTAATCAAGTGTAAAAAACATTAATTTGTTCTCTAGTGTCTTTCATCAATCTTTTTTTTTTTTAATCAGAAGAATGTCCAGCAACTAAGCCCACAGATTCCACAGCAAGTATTTCATCAGCAGGCACTGATATTTTGCTGCACTCAGGATTGTGAAATAAATCTCTGCTGACGTGAGTGAATGGTCTTCTGTACAAGAATCATCCCAGCCCCATGTAATCACTAAGATTCTCCCATACAGGTTTTAAAATAATCTTATCTAAATAACTCCAGTTAAACTATGTGTGTGTGTGTGTGTATAGAACAAGCTGATTCCTTGAAGCGACATTAAATTCTCTACCCTGTTACTAAAAGCTGAATGCAATTCAGCATGCCATAAGCCCCATCACTCTCTGTGTAATCTCTAGTTTCTGAAGCCTGTGTCAGAACCGTCATCTGTCCTATTTCTGCCAGTGAACCAAGGCTTGGCCTTTTGTGGGCGAGGTTTCTAGAATTTGTTCAACTAAATGGCAGGTGTTAAACCCATTTTACATGGTGGATCTGATCTAATATCCTGGCACAAACAACAAAGTTACTAAAAGAGGCAGACACCTTTCAAGGACTGAACTGTGCTGGTATCTTTATTTTTATTGCAGCCATTGCTGCCACTGGCTCAAAAAACACAGCACCTTGTCCAGAAGCAATCCAGCTTTGAATGTGGAATATCCATTACTTCTGGAGCTGCTTTATGTCAACGTAGATATACTAATTCCTGGCATAAGGTTGATTTGCCCTCAGGTATCAGCAATATTAACCAGCTCTGGCTAATGTTAGTTTACTAATCTTCACATTAGACTTCATTTTGACTCCAGTATAATGTGAATCTTCATTTGGAAATAAGTATTTTATAATCTGTGGTGTAGCTATGCTTTCTGAAATCCCTAACCTAGGCATATATAACGTGCAAAATTTATAAAAGTAATGCAATAATTATTTAGATTATAAAAAAGAAGCCTCAGTCATTATGCTGTGATTAGCTTCCATACAATGAAAAAACCTAAGAAAGGCTCTTTTACATGTCCCCCTATCCTACTGAATCAAATACACGTTTTATGCCCTCTTTTGATCACAAATCAGCCACCGGGGGCAAGGAGAAAATGCAATTGCCACACAAATTATACAAGCTTCTGGGATCCAAGAACAAAACCTCAGGTCCTGAATTAACCAATATATAGGATCAAGTCACTGGAACCAAAAGAAGGTATGTCAAAGTATTTGTATTGTAGTCCTTTATCCCCTTGTGAATAACCATCACAAGCTTCCTCCAGTTCATTGTTATACACAAAATACTTCTAGAACTGTTTGGAAATGTTTGGTTTTTTTTTTTTTTTTTGTTCTTTATATATAGATAAATAGTTTTTGTCTTTCCTAGAAAAACTTAGTTTGTGTGTGAAATGCTTCTGAGGTGCTGAGACTGTGCAGGATTCCAAAAGATGTGCTTAGTCAAGATGTACAGCTGAAGGTAGAAAAAAGATTTAAATTTGCAAAGCTTGTAATTTATACCATCTGTCTAATGCTGTTAATTAACAGGAATATTCTTATTTTGTGTCATCTTTTTAGCTGAAAAATTATTTTGTGCTAGGAAACATTCTCACTGCAGTATCTGAAACCCACAAGAAATAATAAAAAATAAAAAAAAAAAAAGCTTGTACTATTTTGTATTTATGAATAAGAAAAATCTGGAAAAGTTAAGGAACTTGTGTCATACACACACACACAAAAAAAAACAACAACCTGACAGGAAAGTGGTAGTTCAGCAATATATCTGGTTTAACACATTAAACTTCTGGACTAGATAAACACCCTCTTTGCACTCAATCCTCAAACGACATAGTGGAAAATAGTGTTGCACTTGAGCTATGAAAAAGAACAGTGTATGTTCTGTGGCTTTTAAACACAGTGTTGCTGTATTTAAAATAAAAATCATATGGTCCTTTACCATCAAAACAAAACGCATCAGTTCATCTCTGCCTATAGGGATACACTGTCTGAAAAAGAGCCTCTAGTGGAGGCTAACATTGCCTTGATTTACTGTGAAAGAAACATGTATTTGTTGTACTTTTTCAAGTGTTGATGCTGATGAAAATACTTGCAAAGCTGCCAGGCTAATTTCCTGACAGACCAGTCAGGAATGGCACACAAGAACTTGATTTTGGGCATAGCTATTAATGTCTAGCAACTCACTTGGGGGGAAAAAAATTGGAAAGAAGTAATCAAAAGATCCTCCAACAGTGCCAGGTATTTATCACTAGGAGTATAACAAGTTTACTAATCTTAGTAAATTGGGACAAGAGATACATTAATTCTGTTCATTAGGTACCTCCTGCTGTTATGGTTTGATTATTATTCATACTACTTGGACACTTCTTGTAGGATTGGGTTATTAAGAGTTCTAAGTACTGCACATACGCATAATAAAAGTCCATCTCCAGCTCTGTTTTACAGTCTTTCTGAAAAAAGGACTTGATTTGCAGTTTGGGAATGGGTACAAAATAATGTTATGCAACCTGCGCCTTTGCTAATAACTGAATATAGACATTATTCACCATCACATGCCCTCATACCTTATCTTCCCTGTGGGCTTCTCCCAGTGCAGTGATATTTTCTTCTGCTTTGACTTGTTAATAAACATCCAGCTGATACATGGCAGCAGCAGCAGCCATCACACACAGCAGTATGTCAACAGAGAAAAACACTGACAGATTTGCATTGCTGTCTATACCAAAGGATTACAAAACCACTCCAGAAACCCTCACTTATCAAAGCAGATCTCTAACAGATTGTGATAGTTCCAGTTTAACTCCATTTTTGGTAGTGAAGTTCCAGGTGAGAACCTTAGCATATACAATGAGGCGCAACAGTGTCATTTATGTATTTGAGCAATAATTCTGTGTGTTGGAGGTCTATTCTTGCAAAAATGCTAAAAAGTATTAGTAT
>NW_009915090.1:0-38026 GCF_000696875.1 Nestor notabilis | reverse complement strand
GTGGCCTGTGCTTGTCTATCCCTGTTGGATGTATTTTTTTCTAAAATTTCACACTTTCTTACCTCTGCAAAAACCTAATAGTATAAAACATCTAGTTAAAATGCAATGCATGAAATAGCCCAGAGTACTGTATGTCTAGTGTTTTGCATCTCCAGCAGATGTAAGTCATTGTATAGTCTGAATTCCTGCTAAGTCCTCTGCCAAAACTAAGGGAGAAGTGAATGGGTGAAAGGGTATGTTTGAGGGCTCGGCAGCCTCTCTGTGGGGACAGCAGCAACATGACAGTAGTAATTATACACTTAAGAAAAGCATCCCTGTTTTTCTCTCTGCAGGCAATTGGCCAAAAGTCTTGGTCAGGCTGGGGAGATTGAGCCGGAAACGGAAGGGATCCTGACAGAGTATGGTGTGGATTTCTCTGACTTTCCCTCTGAAGCCCTGGAATGCCTTCCCCAGAACCTGCCCTGGGTTATCTCATCGGGAGAGCTGGCCAAAAGAAGAGATTTAAGGTAACAACAAAAAATGTGGTTTGACACTCCTTCCTGGGTTGGTGCAGAGTTGTGCTATTTTGTTTTGCGTTCATCACGCTTTGAAGAAGCACCGACATTATGATATGCACCATATTACATGTTACCTGTGCCTGCATGGAAAGAAATGGCTTTTGAAAGTGTCTACAAACTCGTTATTTGGAGAAGTATTTTGTAAAGCAAAGAGGCTTTTTCTCAAAAGAATTATTGAAAACTGAAAATTTGGTGTTTGGCACCTAATCTGAAAGCTTTATGTTTTTGTCTGGAATGTATTACAATTTTAGTGGTAGTTTTATAGCAGAGATTTTCTGAATGCCTGGCAGATTAAATGATCTTGGACATTGTTACTTTGAAACTTAAGCACAGGTAGAGACTGTCCTGTGTTTTCCTGTCTAGTCTCAATGTTTTTCCGTTTTGAAGAACTGGTGTTGTGCAGAGTTTATGACAGCTCTTGATCAGGTTAGCAGCTGGCAAATGCAGTCCCTCCCTGCAGCTTGGCAACTCGGTGCTGTCCCCACCTCACATTAGCCATCCCTGCAACTTACTAATGCTCCTGCCAGCTTTTGGGAACTCCACAGTCTGTTGGGTGGTGGACTCTCTGACATTGCTGGACTACTCAAAAGCAGTGGATTTGCTACACTTCAGAAAGTCAGGTTTCAGATGTCTTTACTAGAAAAGATTTAAAGACAAAAGAAAAATAATTTGTTAGAACCTTACTTTGCAATAAGGGAAAGTGCAAAAAAGCAAAACAATAAATGCATTATTAATATGATATGGTGTATTCTACTCCCACCCTTGCTTGTGCTAGAGCATCCTTTCTCAGTTGGAAGACTTGCTGCTTTCTTGCATATTGCTGTGTTGAAACAGGCCTATGAGCCTGATTCCTCAAGACACTGTGCTGGTACAGGCATCTGTATGTATGTAGCAAGCTTCTCTCCCTCTTAGGTGTGTTGTTGGCATGGACATTAGCAATTTGAGCAGTTAAACTGATAAACTGCAGCCATTTGTATCTGTACACAGACTCCAGATGTTACTTTGGACCTAATCCTACACTGTAGCCTGCAACTTCTGTACTGCTTCAGCTTCACTGGATTTCCATTTCCATACAGTGGAATAATTCAGGGAGAATCACACTTCTGGTTGACTAGTGGTAACACTCATTTGCCAGATCCAGCCTGTAGGCTTCAAGTAGCTTATGAAAAAAAAAAAAAAGAAGGATTCTAAAGATTCTGAATGCTGCAGTTCAGAAGTCACTGGAGAGTGCTTATTTTTATATTCTTGACTGCATTTCAGTAGCATTCTCTGTTTCTTCTAACCAAGTTTTTTAAAGCAAATAAAGAACTTGACTTGTTTCCAGTCAGACAATCAGTTTTTGAAACAAATTCCAAGTGCATTTCTCGTTTTATTGCTGAATACACTGGGACTTATCAAGGTGATAACAGTTTTGCAGTTAAGCTATTTAAATCCTTCTCTGCCCCTTCCTGACCACAGTGCACACTACAAAGTAGATTTCCTTTTGATCCTCTCAAATATAAACATTTAACAGTCAAAGTTTTTAAGACAATTATTTGAGCTTAATTTACTAATCCCTTTAATGTCAACTACCACACAGCTAACTAGTTTGTGGTCTAAACACATACGGAGATAGCATAAGACTTCTTGTTATGGAAAGTAAAATACAGATAAGTCTTCTTTTCTGTTCCCTGACAGCGAGAGATTTGTCTACCCAGAAAAAGATGATTTTTATTAATAAATGTAGTGTGAACCGTAGATGAGTGGAGTCCTGCATCTTGAGAGTGACGTGACCCAGGGTAGCTCAGCTTTATTTTGATATTAAATAATAGCTTTCATATAGTCAGCAATAAGTGTGTTGTGGTCTGCAGTGTTGTACGAATAGCTGGTACACCCTGGCCCAGCCTGGCATCCAGAGGAAGACACCTGAACCTGGGTATCTGGTCTGGGTGCACATGGGAGTTGTGTCTTGTTTTCCAGGGGAGCTTGCACTGTGTTCAGTGGCACCCACCTCTGTGAGTGCCCATCTTTGCTGTACTTTGTGCATGTTGATCTCTTAGACTCCCCAGGTTACTGTACAGTAGCCTGAGAGTACAGTAAGATAAGTTACAGTGTAATAAAGACTCATCTTTTCTCCTGAAACTGCCATGTTAGCACTTCTAAAGATCTCACCCTAATTCAGTTTACACATTGCTCACCTGTCTAAAATAAATACATATTAAGAGTTTGGCTTAAAATACTTTAATCTCTAATAATCCTCTTCAGTTCTGTTAGGACAGTGCTGTAAATTTTCTGTTGTCATGCTTTTGGGATTTGGAACCAAGACCCAAGCAAAGTCTTGGGTTTGGGGGCATTTCCTCTTCCTGAGAAAACTTTCCTTGTTTCCTTTCATCATGGGAAATTACTCTTTCCTGCTCTGTGACTTCCTCCTCTGTGTTCTGCTAACCATTGTCCTGAGTGTGGTCAGGTCAGTTTGTGTATAGAGCACCCAGGTAGAGGTACTGCACTGGAGGCTCTTGTTGGGTGTGGTTTCAGATGAAAGTGAGACAATGTTTCACCAAGCTGCTGAGGCTGGGCAAGAGGAGGGAAGGCTATTTTGTCCATGCCATCTTGTAAATATGTTCCTGGATCTTCCTGTGAGTCTTTCATTTTTACAGGAAGCCTGTTCTTGCTATGCATAGTCTGTTTGGATAGCAACTGTGATCTCACCTACGGAGCCTCTGCAGAATTGCTTCCAAGAGATCTTTTTTTAACCTTGTTTCTCCAGTAATGGCTCACAAGGAAAGGTTTACATAATATTTTAATATTACTTAAGGCATAAAAGATCCAAACCCTGTGGATGGCTTTGAAATCTTTTAGCTGATATAAGCCTATGCTCTGCCATTAGAGTGCAGTTTTGACATGAATGCCTGCTTTTTACCTGCTTGCCTGTGTTTATCTGTTTTTAAAATTAGGCAAGTATTTCATGGGTGCTACCAGCTTATTTGTTTGTCAAGAGCACCAGAAACTTGTAAGGAAAAGCATTAGACACATATGAGGTGTTGGCATTGCATATTGCAGTTGTATTTTATAGAGTGTATGCAATTTCATAAGGTATAGAATAGTGTGGTTAAGGAAACTTCCCTTCCTGAGACTTTAAATGTGATAATACAGATAGGACCAGAGTTCTCATTTTATTATTCAGGTTGACTGGAATGGTATTTTTTCATTAGAAGTTCGAAAAGTGTTTGGTTTCTGCTTTTAGAGAAACATCGGAGGATTAGTGTCATAGAGGCAAATTTCGATGGGTGCAAAGTTTCAACTGTTTTCTGGTCTTTTCCAGTGTTTCAACATGTAATTTTTGTTTCCTTTCAAAATCCAGCCCCTGAATAGGAGAGTGATCAGGGCAAAGAAGGAAATGTAAGTTTCGGAGGTAGGTGCAGGAGACACGGGCTGGAGGAGGAGGCCATTTGAAGAGGTATAGCCAGGAATCCAAGAAACCCAAAAGCTATTTCTAAGACTCACTGCAAATGTTTCTAATTTCATTCATATCTTTTTGTTTCCTTTACTGCTTAACTGGGACAAGAACCTAAAGCCAGGAAAGTCCGATCATAGTGGGAAACAAAACCCTAAATATTGGAGAGAGAAAAAAGGACGTTCTTTGCAAAGCAATTCTGCCTTTTGCTTGACTTCCATTGTTGGTGTTACTGTGGAAAATATATAACATCACTCTTTTGGAAAGCACTAGAACCTGTTCAAGCAGAGATGGTTTATATAGTCTAACATGGAAGAACTTGAGAATATCTATTTCTTTACCATTTTTACTAATAATAAGTGAGCCTGTTGACCTCCGCTGGACTATTACAAATGTGAAACTTGGCACTCAAAATTGCTTGCTCTAAATTTTCCAGTTGCTTTCTCTTTTTCCATTTGATGTCATCCTGCCAACTAGTGATTTTATTATTATAAACAGGACATTGTATTCACTTTTAAGAAGAAATATGAAGCTGAAGGTAAAATTACAAACTGCAGTTTCTCAGCTGGCAAAATACAAAACACTGAGCTAAAAATACTGAGCAGAGAAAGGGTGCCGTAGCAAGAAACTCTGAAATATCTACAAGATGGATGTGGTCTGAGGAGCAGAAACTGATTTACTTCAGCTGAGCAGCTCTGAAATCCTGAGAATCACTGAATGGTTCAAGTTTCAAGGCACCTCTGGATCCCCTTGCTCAAAGCAGGGTCAGCTAGAGCAGGCTGCTGAGGGCTGTGTCCCTTTGGCGTTTGGATATCTCCAAAGACGGGGGATTTCACAACCCCTCTTAGGAATGCGTTCTGGGGTTCAGTCACCCTTACAATAGAAACATGGGTGGGTTTTACATTTAAATGGAATCTCCTGTTGCTGGGTACAACTGAGTCTGGCTCTGTCTTCTTTACTCCCTACCATAAGGTGTATTTTTTACATTGATAAGATCTCTCTGCCCAAGTCTTCTGTTCTCAAAGCTGCTCTGTCCCAGATCTCTCAGCCTCTCCTGTAGGTTGGATTCTCCAATTCCTTAATGATAATTAAGGCCCTTTAGCAAACTTGCACCAGTATGTTGATGTCTTTGTGGTGGGCAGCCCAGAACTGGACGAAGGACTCCAGCTGTGGTCTCATCAGTGCCAAGTAGAGGGGAGGGATTGAAGTACTGCATTTCTTGGCCGGCTGGCAACACTCTTCCTAATGCAGCCCCGGAGGCTGTTGACCACCTTTGCTACAATGGTATGTTGTTGGTTCGTGTTCAGCTTGTCCCGCTGCTTTTCAGCTGGCTGGTCCCCAGGCTGTACTTGTGCATGGGGTTATTCCTCCCCATATGCTGGACTTTGCTTTTCCCTTTGAGCTTTATGAGATTCCCATCAGCCCATTTCTCTGCTGAGGTCCCTCTGAATGGCAGCGTAACTGTTCAGTCCTCCCATGAGGCTAAAAGGCCTGGAGGGCATCAGACCGTCAGACAGCAAGGATCCACCGCATTGGCAGGAGACAATTAATGCTCGCTTGCTTCCCTTGCAGGGCAGTTAATGAACTTTGTTCTTGCAGGTAAAAAGTTCTAATTGCATCTTGGTATTTCAGCATGTGACCTCAACTGCAGCTGAACTAAAGCTATCCAAATTGTTGAAGGCTAAATTGTAATTTTGGCTGCCCATTCAGAAATGTAGCATCCTTCCTTTGGTTGTTAAGGGAGGACGAGTGGAGGTGCCATGTCTCTGTCCACTGTGGAGGTAAGCTCTGTAGCACTGTTTGTAAGTAGAAAGCACTGGCAGCAGGACAGTACCTGCACTGCAGTTCTGCCCAGTATTTCTTTCTTTCTTGAGGAGTGTTACAGCTGGTAACAGGGATTATCTGTGTTTATAGTAAAGGTTTGACAGCATGCTCTTTGCTGTAGATGCCTGAGGGCATTATTGGCTGATAAAATTAGAGGTGATGGTAAAAATGGGAACTTTGAGCTGTGCAGAGGTGTTGGGGGAAAGCAGTCAGCCTCTGAAACAGATGTCTTTTCAAAGCAGGTGGACATGTTAAGTTAGAAATGAGTGCAAGTCAGATAAAATATCATTAAAAAGCTTGTTTCCTGGAGATTTTCCACTACAATAAGCTGGTGTTAAGTAGACCGAGACTTACTCAGTTATAATAGGATATGTAAAAATGCTCTGGTTTCTGATGGAAACTGAGAAATTGCTTGTTTAGCAAATGTATAAGCAAGATTGCTACAGGCCTGACTGTTGTGTTGGCGTGGAGTGGAGGCACAAACAGGGCCAGATTATGATCTCTGCCCTCCCACTGAGCTGTTCTGTGACTAGTTTAATGTTCTCCATAGGGAGATACAAGGCATACAAAGGATTACTCAGTGGTGTGTAAGGATATCAGATCAAGTCCCTCTCTAACAGAATTGGTTCCAGAAGATGTTGAGGGTAGCTATATCTACTCTGCGTCCTTCTGCTTTCCAGACAGTCTGGGGAATGGTACTCTTCTTGTATCGGTGAGGAGAACTTTGCATTAGCTCCATCCTCACCCATTAGCTGAGTAAGTAAAATTATGAATAAATATGGTGCTGCTGTCAGAGTATTGTGATTCATTTCCTTTCTTCTGGTTAGCTTCTTTAGGTCCTCCTCTTTGTTTTCATAACATTTTCTGCTACACTATAGCTATAGCAGTTGTGGTGACATTTGTACAAAATGATGCATGGTCTTTGCTCTCAGATGCTGTTGTTACCAGTGGCTGGTGTACATAGACACGCTGGCAACTTCACTGATGTTTTTTCTTACAGGAAGGCACATGTGGTCATTGGAAGTGAAGCTTCAAGCAGAATTGGTAGTGTGTATTTGGAGAGGATTATTGCATTCTGATCTTGTAGGCTTGCTTAGTTAAGAATCCCTTTAGTCGTGGAAAACAGTAATAACTTTTGTGACTAGTTTGTTATACATACAGTCTTTTTCCTGTCTGGCTGCATATTTTAGGAGAGAAATAACAGAGGGAGATGAAGATAAAATCTTAAATCAATTTGAGAACAAGTCCATTTCTTACTGGATTCCACTAGATCACAAAGTGGGCTTTTGAAAAAAGAAAGTGCCCTATCATCTCATGTTTATGTATGTCAAGTGGGCTCAGTTCAGGTGTGCCAAATACTGCCTCTTGCCTTGATATCAGAGTCCTTTGTTGGTGCCCTTCTCTTGCTAGAGAGGCATGGGGTAGATAGGAGATGAAGGATCCAAGTCCTGGTGTCAACCAAAGTATCTGTCTCTGATACTGTAGATGAAGAAACCTATAGGTTCTTCAGTAGGTGTTGTGGGCTGACCCTGGCTAGTCACCAGTGCCCACCAAAGCCACTCTACCACTCTCCTCCTCAGCTGGGCAGGGGAGAGAAAATATAACAAAAGGCTCGTGGGTCAGGATAAGGACAGTAAGAAATCAGTCAGCAATTACTGTCATGGGCAAAACAGACTCAACTTGGGCAAGTAAGTTTATTACCAATCAAATCAGAATAGGATAATGAGAAATAAAACCACTTCTTAGAAACACCTTCCACCCATCCCTCCCATCTTCCTAGGCTCAACTTTATGCCTGATTTTCTCTACCTCCTCCCCTCCAGCAGCACAAGGGCACAGGGAATGGAGGGGTGCAGTCAGTTCATCACATGTTGTCACTGCTGCTCCTTCCTCCTCAGGGTTGGACTCCTCCCGCTCCTCCCCTGCTCAGAGGGGGGTCCCTCCCATGACAGGCAGCTCTTCCCAAACTTCTACCATCTTCGTGGCTTCTCCAATGTGAGTCCTTCCCATGGGCTGCAGTTCTTCACGATCTGCTGCAGTGTGTGTCCTTCAGGAACGGACTGCTCCAGTGTGGGTCCCCCACAGGGTCACAAGTCCTGCAGCAAATCTGCTCCAGTGTGGTCTCCTCTCTCAATGGGGCCACAGGTCCTGCCAGGAGCCTGCTCCAGTGTGGGATTCCCATGGGGTCACAGCCTCCTTTGGCCATCCCCCTGCTCCACTGTGGGGTCCTCTATGGGCTGCAGGTGGATATCTGCTCCACCATGGACCTTTATGGGTTAGAGGTGGATAGTAGACCTCCATGGGCTGCAGGGAGACAGCCTGCCTCACCATGGTCTGCACTATGAGGTGCAGGGGAATCTCTGCTCTAGAGCTTGGAGCACCTTCTCCTCTCCTGCACTGACCTTGGTGTCTGCAGGGCTCTTTCTCTCATATATTGTCACTGTTCCCTCCAGCTGCAATTGCTCCTCTACAGGAACTTCTCACCCTTCTTGAAGATACTATCCCAGAGGCACTACGACTGTTGCTGGCTCAGCCTTGGCCAGCAGTGGGTCTGTCTTGGGAGCCAACTGGCATTTTCTCAACACTACCCCTGTAGTGTATTGTCCTGTCCCTGCCCTCCCTGCCCCCCCCCCAAACCTTGCCACACAAACCCAACACAGTCTGTGATGCAGTATATCCCCACTGGGGCATGTCAGGGTCGATCAGTGATCACTAGGACAGGCTGGTTGTTGCAAGGAACATCTTCCTTGTGGCTCTAGTCTGATGAAGTGGTCTGAAGCATGCTTTGACCCTGTCCATCTACCCTGAAGTTTTTTGGTGCTTGGATCTTTGTTCCCAGGTTATTCTCACGTCCTCACTCTCTAAAAAGAAAAACACCACCATAATGTAGATGGCACACATGCAGGTGTATGAGGCAGGGTTGTGCTGGAGGTATTACACCATGGATTAGAAGTGGGGCGGTCTGGAAGACACAAATACAAATAATTCTGGGAGGTGAGGGATTGATTTACAAGGAAGGATTAACTGTTCAATGTGAATTTGCCAACACTGAAACTAGAAATTTGTGAAAGGTAGTCGTTGATAGTTAAAATATGTGAACCAAAAGGAAAAAAATTAGAATCATCTAAGGTGGTGGGAGGATAGAAAGGGGCGTTATGAGGACAAATAAGGTAAAACAAAGAAGAAACCTTCCTGTCCAACCTAAATAGATGGTAACTTAGACTGCTGAAGTAAGTACTGGAAATGCCATCACTAAAGATGCTTAATACTGTACTGGAGAAAGTCCTTGCAAATGTATTGTCATGAGTAGTCTGGCCTTGACCTCTGCGGGTTGGATGACCTAATGTCTCTTCCATTCCTAGCTCTGTGCATCTATGATTAAAACAGCTTATACAATGCAAGCACATTTTCAATTACACTCCACCTTTTTGTGTGGGATAATGGTGGTGCAGAGACCTCATTATATTTGTGGCACAATTACTTGTAGGAAATACTACTGGTACTTGGTCTCTCAGAGGCTCTGATCTTGTTTATATATATGTTGGCTTTTCAAGCCATTTAGGTATGTTACAAGACTGCAGTGCTCTTTTTTCCCCCCGTCTTTCCCCTTACTTGGAGGTCATAAATATATAAAGGGAATAATTGATTCTGGTTTGGCAATCCAGTGAGCAGTCCTTGGTGAAAAAGTAAATGTTTATTGTTGTAGATGTGTAATACATCAGGAGTCATTGCAAGATGCTCTCTTGGACCAAGGTCTGTTTTCTGAACTAGAACAGGACATTAGCTGAAAGATAAACACAGAGAAATTAAAGGAACAGTACTGGCTTGATGTAGAGAGTTGGGTTTTCAATGCATGCTGGATTTTTGTGGGGCTTAAAACAATCAGTGTTTGGAGGGCCCAGTTTTTGCTTCCAATTATTTTATATTTTTGGTTCATTTTGAAGTTTACGCACCATAAAAGAAAAGATCTGTGATGTGTCAAGTGTCTTCGTTGTCATGTTACAGGGCATTCGGAGTGCTGTTAGAGATTTGTCAGGGTACTTCTATTGCAGGCGTATTTTTAAAATATATTCCTTTTAAGAATCTGTTTTGGAAGCAGCCACTCTGGGGTTTTAACTAAAATCTGCCAGCGTCAAGTGTGACAAAGGTGGTAGACACTACATGTAATACGTGTCTTTAGGGGTGGGATGTTGAAGTCTCTAAAATGTTCAGGCACTGATTGTTCTCTGAAATTTCTCTCAGAGAAAGAGTACTTCATCCCTTTTTGAGGGACGAACATCAGTGGAGTTGGTCCCATGCTTACTAGTGCTTTATAACAAACCTGCATAGGCACTGTGGTTGAGCTGGGTTTACTTGTGATTGAAGAATGAGATCGATTTTTGTCGTTGCTATAACGATTGGACTGTTGTGTGAAAAATGTTAGTAGCATTCACTGGAGTGAGTTGACTGCTCTAGGATGCCTGTTTCCAAATTAAAACAACTGTTTCTAGCTCTGAGAAATGATGCCTGTTTAACTTTTGCAGGATGGAGCTCAGCAGGGTCTTAGAAATGACCTGAAGAACTTAAAGATTCTAAAAGTATCTTTGGTGTGGTTAATTTTAAAATGCCAGCTTTGAGCTGAATAAAGATAAACCAGGAGGCTGAGCTTTCTCTCCCACCAGGCTATTGTATGTACTCACAAAGTGGAGAGAACAGGACAATCTTAAGGAGTCCCTAGAAGAATGTAAGTGCATTGCAAGTGTCTAGACATGTAGTCACTCATACTGTAAATGTCTTAGCACTGACATACTCAAGTTTAAAAGAAGGCTTGCACTGCCTAAAATTTAATAAACAAAATGATGTTCATTACTGTCTCACCTCTAGCTGCAGCAGTCTGATCTTTGGAAATAGGCTAATGCTTCTGCAAAATATTTAGCTTGGTGCTTCAAGAGCCGCTGGATGACTGGAGGGACTCTGGGCTGTGAGCACTGAGCCTGGAACAGGATGGTCAGCATGCGGGGAGCCATTCTGCTGCTTGAATCTTCAGTTGTGCAGTGTTTGTGTGCTGGGAATTCACAGGCAGAAGGTTTTGGCTGCCCTTTTCAGGCTAGTGGGTGCTGTGGCTTCCTGTGTGTTCTTTGTTCTTTTTTGTAGTTGTAGTCTGAAAGTTACTCTTGGGAGAAAGTCAGGACTTCCTGGTCCTGGTTCCTGAATAGCTTGTTCATACTTGTTTCCTTAGGACTCTACCTCTCATGAATCGTCACTTTAGCTGGTAAAGACAACATCTTGCTTTACTAAGGGTTTTCTGATGCTGTATTGGGTACATGCATTTCACTGAACTCTTCTTTCACGGTTGTTGGTGTTTGTTAAGAGTGGTGAAAACCTGGGCTCCGTGTCTTCGCTGGCAGGTTGACTTATCTGCGTGCTGCCAGCTGGGAAGGATATCCAGCCATGTTAGGAGGATCTGCATGGCTGCAGGGTGCTGCTTTGTCTACTATGTACAACCTGGTGCTTTTCTCCATCAGTAGCACCATGCTGCTTGTACAGAAAATTGCTCTGGTAACACCCAATTTTGCCCAGCAACTGGCCATGACAGAAGCCTGGCCTCTAATGCAGCCTGAGCCCATGGTTTACAAATGCAATGCTTCATCTTGATCCAAGTAGCTTTCCACTTGAGTGAAGATGGAGCCCTGACCACTGGGACTTGTAATCTCCTTGTGCTGTAGGTGTTTATAATGTACGGCTAAACTAACTGATACGTTGAATGCGGAACAGTTTATCTGGCAAAAGTGGATATATTGTACCAAACTTTGCAGCACCAACTCTATAGTGTTTTCTCTGTTGATTCTTGTTTTACCTATTTGCACAAAGAAAAACAAACTGCTGTTTCAGTCCTGTGATCTGCAAATGTTTTAATTACCGTGTTGGTAATTCAGCTCACCAACAGACTACTTAACTCTGCTGCTGCACTAACCATTTATTTTAGGTCCTGTTAAAGGTAAAAAGACTAACTGCTCTGCAGATATGCTTGTCTGCTTTAATTAGTCTTCTGTAAGCTGTGCAAAGAGAAACTATACTTAATTAGCTTTCCTTAAATTAGGATTAATATACCAGCCGGTGTATGTTGACACTGCTGTTACTGTCTAATAAACCAAGTGCTTTATTCTGCATTTTTTCTCCCAGGTGGTTGACTTACAAGATGGCAGGCAGAGCCAGTGTGCAAGCTTTGGCTTTAGTTGTGCTCTTGTCAGGGCCTCGGGGCTGGAGGTGGCTGGGTCAGTGCTTCTGGCAGGGTCTGGGCAGTCTGTGTGGCACATGCACATGTTTTCATGACTCTTGTTTGCAGATCCACTGTGCTTCGTTCCCCTAACCCTCCAAAGTTCTTGCAGGCAATACCTCACTCCACTGCATGAAACCTCTGGCCATGAGGAGGAAGGAGGAAAGATTTTTTCTTCTATTGACAGAAACTTCATGCCAGAGCAAGTCCACCTCTGCAAACCTGCATTAAACATCTTTTTTGGACAAAGAGGCTCCTGTAAAAAGTGGAAGTTTCCACACTGAAATGTTTGGTTGGATCAGTGCTGGGGGGTTTCTTAATGGAACATGTTTGTTTCTAGTCCTTCCCAGCATGAAGACCAGAAAATATCTTAACTCTGCGTGTGTCTCTATCTCCTTTTCCTTTAACCAAGTTGTATGTATGTTGGAACAACTGGACTTGGAACATCTCATTACTTTTACAAAGTGTGTTTTGACAATTTGAAATGAATAAACCAGATTTTTATTAGGTGTAATGACAAGGAGATATGGATCCTTCGGGGCTTTTAAAGAAGGGGGAGAGTGGAATGATGAAGCTGTTTAACCCACAAGGTCACTTTGCCAGCCGTCCAGAAGCTGGAAACAGCTGCCAATTTGTTTTTACCTGTGGGCAGTGCAAATGTGCATGCATGTAGCCGGGCTATTTGCTTGTGAGTAAGCAATGTCTGTGTTAGCAGGTGCATAAAAAGTACCGTTGCTTTGAGGTTTAGTCACGCAACCCACTGCAGGTTAGTTTTGTTATTGGTTACCCAATACAGTTATGGTCAGAAATGTGGTCTGATCTCTCTGAGATTCTTTGTGCCACAGCCTTTGGGGTATTGTGCATCCAGACAGTATGGTCAGGGGAGGAATTTGTAAGGCTCCTTCGTTTTGACAGGGTTCACTTACCACATAGCTGGGAGCAATGTTATTTCTTCACCCAGATGGTTTTTGTCTGCTGCCTCCAAGGTCCTCTCTGGGGGTTTGTACAGGAGTGACTGGCATTGGTGTCAAGGGGATGGTCTGCCCACACCCAGCCTTTCCTCCCTTTGCTTGTCATGCTTGTCATTGCCTTCTGCTGATTCTCTCCGGGATGAGAGGTGGTTCTCTGCAGTGTGCTAGAGATAAAAGGTGATACAGGTGGGGCTGGAGGAAAAGCAGAAGACATGTGGGAACATGCCTTCATTGGAGACCTTGCCCTGGAGGAGCAGTGTGTGGGGTGCTGCCCCCAGGCTCAGCGCTGCGGTCCCATCACTTGGTGGATTGTTTTCTTTCCCACATGCCAGCTCCAGTTCCTATAGCCATCTGAAACTTCTCCAGTAATAAAAACTGAAAACTAGAAATGTAATTCATCACACTTAATAGTGCAGTTAATGTTGAGCAGAATTTGCTTACAAAACTTCAGCGGGGTGTAGTCCTGTGTGCCAGGATTACCTCACTGCTGTGAACTTTGAGCTCTGTTTGTAGATCGGCTTCTCTTGTCTCATTGACTACCTGGCCATCAGCTCTGCAACACTTCTGCAGAGTCCTTGTGCCAGGGACTATCATTCCTTGTGTTACTTGCACAGTGACTTTCTTACCTCACCTTGCAGTCTGTGCCCAGAATAAACTGCCTGTGACAAGCTACAAGTCCAAGTCCCTTGAGTAGTTTCAAAGGAGAAGTGGATCTAAGCCTAGTGGTAAAACATACTCCAGCTGTGCTGCGCATAGAAATGTTGGTGAGAAACGCTGTATCAGTATTTGCCTGGCCCCCTCTTCAGTTTTGCATCTGTGAGTTTAAGTATCTTAGACGGCAAGCTGTGTCTGTGCCTGCAGTTTGCATGCTAAGAGGCTGAGTGGAGCCCAGCCAGCAGGTCCGGAAGGGCAGCAGGCTCTGCATGACATGCTACCTGGGGAGGCTGGGGCTGCCCTACAAGTTCCACAGCAACTGAGGCCACCGCTGACCTCTGCAGTAGATTTGACTGGCCAAATACATCTCACCAAAGCAGCCTCTTAGTTGCTACCATTGAATAAATGTGTTCAGAATTTGGCTTCCATGTATTTATGCTTTTTTCCAGGGCAGACTGCAAATACGCGCTTTGTTGAAACCAATCTGCTAATTTTTAAACTGTTTGGAGCTATGATTCGCAGTGGGCAGATGCTTGTGGTTGCAGGCCCCAAACATCTGGGATAAGCTATCTATTCCCCAGACACAGGAACCCACATTATCTCTGAAGAAGCTCTTAAACCTTTGTCTTGCTTACTTTTCAGATAAAGCAAGCTATAAGTGTCCATTCAGTGCTGTTTGCTCTTTTAAATTAAGCAACTTAAAGGAATATTTATTTACTCTACGTGGCTGGTGGGGTGGGAGTCATCGTGCCAAGATGCTGTTAACCCTGCACATTAGCAGGACCTGGTGTATCAATACATGCAAATTGGCACATATGCATGCCCCCATACTGCCTGTAGTATAGGTGTCTGTGTACCTGCATGCACACAGCTCCCTAAAGTTGCATGGTACCTTGGAGAGGCAGTATCCTGCAATTCCATCCTTAAGAAGAATTTTAAGGATTAAATATTTATGGAAGTAAGGTTGCTTGCAAGCCTTTAAAAATTGGTTGATTCCCAGTACCGAATAGCTAGGCATAACAGATCGAAGTCCTGGTGTAGTTGAAAAGATTTTATATCTTTCAGTGTCATAGTCTAATTTGTTTAGATGCATGGGAAGGATCAGGAGCTAACATGTGTCTGGGGATTAAGGCAGTTTTGCTATCCAATCTGAAAGGTAGCATATTCTAAAAGATTTTCAAAGTCTCAGAAGGTAGTGAAGTGCTTTACTGATTTTTATGTCTTTGAAAATCTCTATTTAGTGTGCCTGGTGGAATTATATAAATGCATGCTGCCAGCTGTCTGACACCAACAGATACCACCCAGAGCATCTAAGTACTGAAGTGAAAGGCCTGCGAAGACGGAGACATTGCTCTCACTGTGCGAGCACTCATGCAAAAGGACTATGACTTGCTAATTCCACATGACACTTGCTCCTTTAAAAGTTTGCTGTGATTTTTTCCCTCCCACCTCTCCTACCCCAGGAGTGTGCTGGTGGTTATGCTGTGAGAAAAATAATGTGTATTTTCACTGTGCGTCTCTAGAAGGGAGTTGCCATCATGATAAGAGGTTTTCTGCAGCACTGACAATAGGAGAAAAGAAGCGGTCTGATATCTTGCTTGGCAGCCTCAGCCTATACCATTGTGCTTGGGAATCTTTTAACTAGGGAGGGGTCAAACTTACTCAAAAGGTTAAGATAAAAACAAAATAAATCAGCAAACCTATTCCTTTACTGTCTTCGCTGCTCTTCAGCTCCAGCCCCACATTCCACACATTGCTTGGGTGAACCCTGCTGTAGTCCAGGGGCCTGGGCAAGAAGTTGCTGGAGGGCAGCCCAGGATGAAAGGCAGTCCGGAAGCAGTTTAGGAAGTTTTGTTGAGTGCTCCAGGTTTTAGGTCTCTCTGGTGCCAGGCTGTGCTCTATTAAAACTGATGATTCTTGAGTCAGATGCTCTATTTTGTCTCATCTAAGTGGCCTCAGAGCATATCCATGGCCTGTCTTGGTATGTTCCTGGTGTTCCTGCCACCTATTGCTATGGGACATATGTATGTAAGCCTTCCAGGACAGGGCTGCATCTTCTAGGTACTACCTGTATCAGTAGTACCAGCACAGCACACATGAAAGGGAGTTTGGCTTTTCCTAAGCACCGAGCTGGTGTGCTAGATCTATTTAGCTGATTTGGAGCTTGCCTTCTATAACTTTCAAGTGTTTCCTGTTGAACCCGCTTTTCCCTTTGGTGCACAATAGGCAATGTAGATGTTAAAAAGTACTGCATCTTTTGAGTATCTTTACTGAGCCAAAAACTCGCACTTAATTCTGCTATAATTCAGTTAAGTTTGTAAATGTTTCACTGCCTCTGCTCTGTGCTAGCTGTGTTTATGGAGTTTCAGATGTTGCCATATCTGCTCTTATGCATGAAGGTGGAGGTTATTTGTGTTCCATTTAACTTTGCAGTTAGGAACAATCTATTTTTACTCTAGCTACAAGGCACCAAGACTTTTTCCCCCGCCTGTTTCTTTGGAGTGAACTTGATGGGCTAAATTGTTTAGGTTTTGTAGAGGAAAAAGAAAATCAGTAATGAGATGAAAGCTGTTAAAAGCAAGCTGTTAAAAGCAAGCAGTTAAACCAAATAGAAAAATTAACACCCCCCCCTCCAAAACAAACAACCAAACCAAACAACCAAAAAACCCTGCAAGGACATTCACTTGTCTAAAACTTTTTTTTTTTTTTTTTAAATAGATTATATTTAGACTTTCAGATGAGGTTGGAAGATGTTTCAACAAACAGAGTCTTCTGAAAATGATGATGTCAGAATGTCTCTTGATTGTCTCTGTGTTTTGATACCTTCTTCATGACTGGAAGATAAATTTTCCTTTTTTTCTTTTTCTCTTGAATAGGAAAGAATGCATTTTCACCATCGACCCATCAACTGCCAAAGATCTTGATGATGCTTTGTCCTGTAAACAACTCCCTGACGGTATGAGATATATTTTACAAAATACTTCTCAGTGTTTATGTTCAGTCCTTGACACATTTGTATATATAATTTCTCATGAAGTATTCTTTACAAAAGGAGTAGAGTAATAAACTAGTTTTTCTCTTGTTTTAACTGCCTGTTTTCAGAAACCTTAGAGCAGGTATCTTCAAGCTGCACTCTAAAGTAGTCTCAGTGTCAGGAAGTGCAGAACCATAGCGTTTTGCATAGTCAGAGCTGCAGTTTGATTTGAGCAGATCTTGGCTGTCTCCTGTTGTAAGGGTTACAGCTGAATAGCTGATCTGCCACTCTTGCAGACAGAAGTCTAGTGAAACTTTGACCTTGCATACGCAGTCCCTGGATAAAGGAATCCAGGTTTTGAAGGTCACTGGCTGAACTGGTTTTGGTGTTTATGGGATGCTGGGAATTGTCAGATGAGCAGAGTGTGCCTTATAAGTTGCGATATTCTTCTCATTGCCTTTTATGCTTTCTGTTCTGCCTCATTTTTACTTCTGCTATGCCGTAAGCCAACAGAACAGAAAGTAAAGCTCCAGAAGCCAAATCTTGATGATTCTGACATAAGGAACTTCCCTCATGTAAGCCTACTTTGCCATCCAAGTTCTGCTCATTTATTTTGATGAGATCCAGTAAAAAACTTGGTTAGAAATACTGCATGATTTGATTAGTCTATCCACCACTAATAAACAAGATAAAGTGATTTTAATTTTAGTTTTTCTTGCTCTTCTTAATCATCACAATATATTGATACCAAAGACATCATTCCCTTTTCTTTGTTGATTTCATTTTGTGCAGTGTGGCCAATTAATTGTCATGTCATTTAGACCCAGGTACAGAATACTATTACAGGGCTATAAAACTGATAAAATCGGAGATGAAAGAAAATTTGAGGCAAATAAAATTATACTGTACAATAGTAGTTTTGAGGCAAGATTAAGGAAAAATTGCTGTTCTATTTCGCTGAAAATTTCAACAGTCTTCTTGAGAGATTCCTAAGCTGAACTCTGTTCTCTCTCCTTCCACTTTGTCATCTGAATTACTGTAGATTTATGACAGCGTTGTGATCCCACAGCCCCTCAGATCTAAGGTGTTGAAACACTGGCTTCTGAGCCTTTACTGCTCACATATGCATGGGTTTTAGATCCTACCATCAGGAAACCATTCACTGAGCTGGTTTGTTGTGCATATGTCCACATTTTTCTCTTATCCATAAGCCACTGGGAGAAAGTGCTCAAGGAAAATATCTGTTTGAACAAGAATTCTTCTTTCTCAGAAAGTCTGCAAAGCCATTGCAAGGCTGTCATACTTGATATATCTGCTGATCAGGGATGTGGCTGCACTTTGAAGTCTGTCTTGCTTCTCCAACCCCAACTGCAGAAAATGCTGTATGAGACCTCTTGCTCCAATCTATAAAGAAGGGGAGTACCAGTGCAAAAGGGATCTTCTACTTGTACAGCCAAGAGGGTTCTAAGTGTTACTCAGATAATACTTGATTAAGGGAGCTCTGTAACATGACTGCTAAAAATCCCCTTGTGATGCAGAGGTATGTGGATGCAGCGCTGTCCCATGCCCTGATCAGGCCTCTTTGGAACAAGTCCTTCTCGTGCAATCCACCTGAGGGAGGAAAAAAAAAATAGATTTTTTTTTAAAAGTTGCCTTCTGAGTGGACTTCATTCATGTGCTTTGCCAGTCTTCTCTACTTTGTTGCTTTTGCTTTTTGCCCCTCTCTGTACAGGCATGAGGCAGAGGGAGCTGCCTGCATGCAGGGGAGAAAGCAAACACCCAAGTTTTCTTGACCTGATTGTTTCTGACTCGTCCTTCTCCCAGGGGCTGTGTCAGGCTTGTGCTGGCTTCCTGGAGCCTCCAGATGTTGGTTTTTCCCTGCCCTTCCCTGATCTTCTATGAAAGCTAAGGAATATATGAAAGGATCATGCCAAAGCAATGCTTTCAGGGGTTGTTTCTACCTGTATTTAACACAGGAGTTGGCGCAGTTCTCTCTCCCAGCATATCTTGTTATTTCAAAGGTGATCTCTGATGCACTTAACTAGAGTGGACAGAGGATTCTTCTGCGGTCAAAGGTAATACTTCCTTATCCCAGAAAATCAGGCAGTTGGGAAAGAAAGGTAAAGTGAATCAGACTGCAGGGTCACTGTATAGAGAAGGTTTGCAAAGCTTAGTTTTTCAAATAAAACAAAAGTGGAAGATGCAGGATGCTTTCTCTTCTTTCAGTTCCCCAAAACAAACTTTACCAGTGTGTTTTAGAAGAGACATGAAGAAACCAGGAAGGAGTAGGGGGCAGGGCATGGCTGTCTTCCTGAGAGTAAAAATTAAAATTTGCTTGGCTTGGATCTAAAATTTAGAGGATGGGAAATCCAGTGTGGATTTAGTACTTTTGAAAGTTGCATGTCCTTCACAGGATCATTGTGCTCACTCCCCTTTCCTCCAGACAAGCCTCAGAGGAGAAAATCCAAGAGGCAGATGAGTGAATGCACCCACTGGTGGCACTCCCAGCCCAAAGGCCTTTGTTCACTCACATGTATCATTTTCCATGAACCATTAAGTGGGGACCTGCTCACAACAGCCCTTTGTGCACTGGATCTCTGCCTTTTGGCTAGAGCCATGCTTCCTCCAATGGGCTTGTTCCACCCTGGACTCCTCTCAATGAGAAGATGCTCTCAGCTGGAGCCTTCTTTCAGAGTGATCTTACCTGTGCCTGTCCTGGGCATCATGCACTCTGCATCTCCTTTCAGCCTCCCATCTGTTGTGAGAGTGGTGACTGCACTCCATCACAGCATTGCCTCAGCGTTAAGCCAAAGAGAGTCATTGCCTGGAATAAACAGTTTTGATGCTGGTGAATGTCCCGGGACTGGGTTTTAAATCAGTGTGGAAAGAAACACTATGGAAATACCCTTTCTTCTCTTTTGAAATCCATGGTCTTTATTAGGAGACCTTTTGGCTTAGAAGGAAGTACAGATAGGAAACCAGGTCCTGATGATCTTCAATGCAGTTATGATGAGTCAGGGAGGGAGCTGAGGAGCTGAGTGGGAGCAAGCAGCATAAAAAGACTGCAGGAAATCCATCTGCATCCTTCAAGCAGGCATGACAGCTGGTTAGCCAGCTCAGTGTGGGTCCCCAAGCAGGCAGAGGAAGGAAATCTCAGCATTGTATCTGTGCGGCAGTGTTTTTTTTAAAACATGAGATAACTCTGAAGCAGAGATATCCAGTCTGGTAGGTGGAATCATCTCCATTTCTAAGGCTCCTCATGTCTTGCAAGGAGATGCTTGCAGAATGATTTGATTAGTCTAAGCAACTAAGAACCATACTGTTGGACTCTTGTCCATTGTCTTCCCAGTGTGCTGCAGTTTGAGGCACAAACTTGATCCAGCATTTCATGCACCTTTTCCTCTGCTAATGGTGGTTCAGTATTGAAATATTAAATTCCAAATGTTAGATTTTTCAAATACTCGCTGGTCTGAAAAAAACAATCAAAACACTATTTTGTAAGCCTCCTATAAAGGATATCCATTTCACATGAAGTTGGAAATATAAGCTATATCGTGTGCCCCTTTCTAAGGTGTCATCTCAGAAATGCAGCTGCAGAGCTTCTTGCCCAAGAGACAAGGTGGTAGATCCTCAACCAGGGTATGAGCATCGCATAGTCTCTGTTCCTAGCAGGAGAAAGTAACAGAAATGTGTGTATTTATATTACCTGACATATGGGCTTTTCATTACAGTCTTTATTCTACATCCTGATGGGGAATTAGCATTTAGAGAGAGTTCCATCAACCTGTTTCTGAACAGGACTGGACTCTGTCTAGCTGGGGAGACTCTTCAGCTTCCAGCACTGGGGACTTCAGCCCTGAGACCTATCCTTTACAGTTGGGAGGAGACATTTGGATCCATCTTGCATCAAAAGTTCTTGGCACATTTTCTTGCATGCAGATTGCATGCAAGGAAATCTCTGTGGATTCATTACTTTTTTAGCCCACTGCAAGTTGATAGCCTTACTCAGTGATTTTCAGCTGTGGCCCACTGACTATAGGGCAGGGAAAACCTGCACTATAGCACTACTTAGATTACTATTTATAGGGCCATGAAATATGGCTGGCAAAAGCAAAGGTATAAATCTATCAGCATATGTGAAATTTTTTATGATATCTGTACTTTGAATTAATTTTTTGGGGGAATTTGTGAATTCAGAAAGGTCCAAAAACAATGCAGGGAGTCATGTGGGTTCATTTCTTTGTGTTCACTTGCTTGCAAAGCTATGGCCATTCCCAACTCTTCAATGTTAAGGACAGCCCCTAGGGGAACCTCAATCTTGTGCTTTATAAAGCTTCTTTATATGTTTTGGAGGTACTCTGAGGATTTTTGGCTTTAAAAGTTGCTATGCTAGTTGCAATTATTATGACAAAGGGTTATTTTAGAGGTTAAGAGCTTATCCAGGGTTGGCAAGGCTGCATCTCTCATGAGGGCAAAGTTATGTTAAGAGTTAACACAGCTTTTATTCCAAATGTAAATGTGGTTACAAGAAATTATTATTTTTTCCATCTTTTTTGCTCATATGTAAAACACTTAAAAAAAAAAACACCACCAAAAACACCCAACATGAGCAAACCACGTATCTGGCATCCTCATGATGTCAGGAGATCTCAAAAAATCAACAGAGAATGCAGAACTCAATTCAGAAAATGTCTCTCTGTTGGTGTGTAGCACCCATAATAACTACCAGAAAAAAGAAACTGCTTGTTGCCCACACTTCTGCTATCAGACAGCTAAATCAGTGCATATCAGAAGATTTTGGAGGATGAAATTGTCTTTGTCCTTAAGCACTCATTGCTAATTTATTCAAGACTGACAGTTTCTTTGCCTTGAAGGGTCTTAAAATGACAAGCACAGAGAGATAATGGACTGTCTTTGCACCTTTGCTTAGTTTTAAAACTTCTCATTATAACACTTATCAGTTCCAGTTGCTGGGTGGAGGACTCGCTCATGCTACATCCTTAGTAAAAGCTAGAAAGGAATTTTTTGCAGAAGTAGTGCACAAATCTATCATGAAGAACTAGCTGGTAGGACAGTGTCACTAGCAAAGGAAGCATGGAATAGTTGTGGGAATAGCTGTATTTTTAATGGAGCTTGCAGTAGGATATTGCAGCAGTTGGAACCATTTCAGGGATATTTGTTTTAAGTGGGCCAGTCTGGTTTTGAGGGGATTTTATACTGGAGTCTGCTTTTGATTAACAGTCGTGCTCCTCATTATTTAATGATAGCAGTAGGGAGGTAAGCTTGCTGTTCACATTTGTAAGTGTATATTTTAAAAGAGATCAGCTCCAATAAAGAAGGAGAATAGGGTTATTTATGTAACAGCTTCAGAAATATGAACAAACTGTACTCCATTTAGATGACTCAGCATAATCTTGGAGTAAAAGATAGATCTGGACTGCACCTAGTTTCAACAGCCTTTGTAGAGCTGTTTCAGGGTAGCTTGAGGTTTTAAGCAAGTTCATTTCAGTCAATGCTCTTTTGTGATCCTTTCTTCACGTTTTCTAGCAAATTACTGCAGCCAGGAACATGCAACAGAGCCGTTCTCAGTTTGTACGGGTGTCACAGACTTTTGCAGAAAACAGCTGTAGCACATTCAAAGCCTGAATGTTTTCACCCAGGGTGCAGATGTTTAAAGATTTATTCCAGTCTTATCATGTAAGAACATGCCAGGTGACCTGTGTGTCCCAGTGGCATCAGGCAGTTTCCCACACTTGCCAAATGTCTTTTGGGAATTATCTGCAAGTGGTGTTCGTATTTCTGTTAATGTACACATTTAAAGGCAGGCACTTCCATCTAGTGATACGTAAGGCTGTGATGGGAAAGGAAGCAGCAGAAATGATTGGGGTGCATTTCTGAGGGGTTGTCTTACCCTTGTGCAGGTCTTTCAATGCTGATTTCTAATCAGGACTTCGGGCCATCAGAAGCCAAAGCTTCTGTACATCCTTTTATGTGAGAAGATTGATGACTAACATGGTTCTCGCTGTTGTTCTTTCGTTCTTGTATCCACACAAGCTTTAACAAAGTAATTTAAATCTTTCTCTGTGAGGAACTGTACTGCAGACCAGAAATACATTCTACAGGCTGTTTGCCCTGGTTTTTATGTCGTTAGTGACATTGCATTTTGGAGCGAGGTCATATACATTCATTAATCAGGTCAGTGTTTACGTGATGATCTAAGCAAATGAGACTGCTGCAGTATGCTGCTCCCTGTTTTTTCCCTTTCCTTATAATCTGTTCAACCTGTTGGTGAATTTAAATCAAATATGCCTAAGGGGAATGGAATAAAAACTTCAAATGCATTGTGTTTCTATAAGTATCTTGAAAATGGGGTATAAGAAAAGAAAGCTTTTAGTGACCCAAATCTGGAAAGAGTGCAGTATGACCTTTCTTGTTAGCAGGCAACAGTCAATCCACTGTGAGCTGTAGTTTTTGGAAACATCTGCAGAGAGTGAGGACTTTCATCTGTTTTCAAGGAGCCTGTTTCATTCTGCCAAGTGTTGGTAAAATTATTACTTGTCTACTGCAGGTCTACAGACACTGAGGCTGCTTTACTTAGACCTTGTGGACCTCCTTAGTAGACATCCCGTAGTGCATGAGTTCGAGTATCTTGTGCTTGAATAAAACCTGTAGAGCCCTGGTAGCCACAAGATCTCTGCCATCTCAGGTGACCACCCAGATTTCCTCTCCTTCCATCCTTGTTCTTACCTGATGTAGGGCTGCAAACACTGGTGGTGTTTTAATTTTGCAAAATTGAGTGCACTTATATTTTGTTTTTTCAGACATAAATATTCTTCTGTAGGTTGAAATTTGCTCTACCAACACATGGTACAGGACCTTTCAGCTTATCTGTTTGGTTCCTGCAGCACAGAGTACAGAAGGAGTCTGTAATTGGAGTCATACCAGGCTGGCTAGCTTAAGATAAATACTGAAGAATGGACTAGTGTTGAATCAAAAGTTATGTTATGAAATTACTATGCTTCCTTCTTTGTAAGATGTTTAAGATGAGCCAGATTTGGAAAGAAAATGACAGAAACTCCACATTGATATATAAGGCAAATGTAAAATTACCATAAACTGCAATTTACTGAAATTTATTGCAGGAGTCAAATAGGGGAAAAATAAAGATGACCTACAAGGAGTAGGATTGTGCATAATGTTTGGCCAGTTTTTCCTTTCGTATCAAAAATATTTAGCTCAGCTTTTCTGTTACCTGCTGATTAGTCTGGTGGGGGTTTTTTGTCACTAGGAAAGTGAGAAAGACACATTGTAGTGATTAGCAACACTTTCTTTCTATTGAGGGCTTGTGGTTGCAGGTTCTTTGAAATATGCAAAATAAACTCAGGTCTGTGCCAAATCCAGATCTCTGCTGTATCCTGCAGTGTGCTCCCGTGTAATGCTGGGGAACTGCCGCATGTACAGGATATTTTGTCTCTTCTTTTTAAAGTAACGTAGGGTTGTGTGTGGAAACACACATCACTTCCAATTTCCAGGTGCAGAAGTGAATGGAATCAGAGGGCTGGATTGCATCACCTTTCCTCCACCTAACATTTCTCTTGAAATCAGTGAGACAAGTTCACAACATAGGGCTCCCCTCAGCTTGAGTGGAAATAGGGCAGCTTGTTCCAAACTAATGGTGATTGAAATGGAAATAGACTGAGCCTAATGCCCAGACAAATGCATTAAACTGGGTGATAAGTTATTGGGGTAGAATTTAAGAAAGTTTGGATTTGCTTGGAGCATTGATTGCTGAAATAAAATTTTTTAAAACTTTTTTTTTTTGCATATATTTGAAAGCTACTGTTGAGAAGATTGATTAAAAGCTTGTTTAAGCAAAAACAGGCAGGATTTGTTATTGATAATTCATATTTATTGCACTCTTTTTTTGTATCAAGTATAAATATCTTATAAAGAGTCCCAAAAGCTTTTTTTTGTTTGTTTGTTTTTTTGCAGTACACAAAGAAAACTGTAGGGGGAAAAGGCACAGAATTAAAACAAAATAGAAGTTAGATTGCCTATGAATGTCTAACTGTGGCTACAGAACATACAAACAGGCATGTAAATGCCATTAAAATTACTCATAAAAGTGAGTTTACTTTCCTGCAGAGAGGAGGGATGCTCTGTGTGAAGTTGCCTTCCAGATCATTTCAGTTCATAAATTCAGGACCTGGGACAATTCCCCAAAGATACAGAGGTGTGGGATTTTGTGTCCCATTGGATCTTACTAATATTTGTGGACAGAGACTTAAAAATGATAGTGTCAGATTGTATATTAAAAAAAAAACCCAAACCCAAATGCCTTGAAGGAGCTGGGTAATTGGAAAAGGATCCAGAAATTCCTATACAAACAGATCTAACAACACTTTGCCTAGGATTTTTATTCCCTAAAAAGGACCTCTGGGACCAGGAGAGTCTTTAGAGAAGAACTGCAAATTATAGGTGAAGACCAGGTAGAGCTAGAGAAAACAAGAGGGTTTTTTTTGTAAATTTACAGGTAAGAATCAGAAGGTATGTGAGGAAGGTAAACTTTAAAAGGGTACAAATAACTAGGAATACATCCCACATGGTTAACTTGAGTCATCTGTTCTGTTGCATGCAGGCAGCAAAGAACTTACTGCTATATATCTTCTTTATTATCAATTTTTTTAAATGGCAGGATCCCTCAGAATCACTGGGCTATTGTTTTAATTTATTGCAAGGCAGGGGTTTCAGAACCCATCTGAACAGTAAAAACATCTTATAGTGCGATTCATTACAGTATTTCTTGATTATTGACTATTATGCTAGTTACACAGAAAGAGTAAAACCAAGTGCAGATGGAAATATTTTGGAAATCTTTCAAAAAATAAACAAAAAGTTGGATGACTAAAAGGGAAATCTCAGCCACTGCGTTCTGTTCTCAATGAAGTTGAAATGTCAAGGCTGTTCAGTGGAAGTACCTTGTGCGTGTTTGGCGTAGCACTAAATTCCAAGGTCTCTTTGAATGCCTGGGAACAGTTGATCAGTCTTGGATTACTGTGTAGAGTAAAGATATCACAAAGGGGACTGACCTAGCAGTAGAGAAAGGCTGGTCCCTCCCCACTCTAAGTCTTCATTTCAGGAACAGAATGACATCCTACACCCAAAATGATTGTAATTAATCTTGAAAGTTGCTGGGTGCTACTTCCCATCTCTTTAAACTCTTTAAACAAAACAGACTGCTGATTTCCTGATAGAGTTAGCTTCTTGAATGGGTCTTGGAATAGCAATAAAAACAATTAATGACATGAGTACCAGAAATTGTCCTTTTACCTTCATCACATTAGTGGGAAACCTCACTGTTAAGAGACTGCTTGAAAGAGCTAAGCACAGTCTGCCTTGATAACTTCTCTCTACCAGCAAGGAGTGCTTCTGAGCTGGGAATCTGAGTTCACAGTCATTGCCTCAGTATCCTGCTTGACATCTTGTCTTGGTTAAGGATTGAAGATCCATCTGCCAAGAGCTTGGAATAGACTCTTAGTAGCGAAGTTTCATGTTGGGTCTAAGTCATAAGCTGTCATCTAGAGGTTCTCTCAGAGATGGCCATATAGCAAATACTGGCATTCAGTGGATAAATCTGGTGTATTAGAGGTTTGTCACTCTACTTTTGCTCATTATGCTTTAATCTTGCAAAGAAATTAATGAAGTTTACAAAACCTCTAAGTGGAACCTGCTATTTTGGCACCTCACCAAGTCTTCTAGGCTCTTGTTCAGGCACAGAGGAAATGAGCTTACTCTCTGCAGTGTAATGGGTACCCCCTGCATAGGTATGGAGAGAAAACCTACACGAGAGAAGGTGGGACATAGGCACTGCTGCATAAGGAACCATTGTGTCTGGTCTCAGTCTGCCAATGCTGATATATCATTATACTGTCTGTTTGATACATCGTTATACTGTCTGTCTCCAGCTGTCCTGTTCTCTGGTCTGACTTTTAAATTTTTTTATCTGTATTTTCCTGCTTGTATCTTGCTCAGCAGCATGAATAAATCTTTATGCAGTGTACTTATTCTGTTGGATATCATTCCCCTGTCCTTCAGTCTGCAATTAAATGTTTTATCTTGTACATGCTGCGTAAATTCTGCCCTTCTGAGTATTCGAAGGTTTTCCCTCAGAAGAATGCCTTTTTTGTGTAGGTATCCAACTTAATGGTGCAATGTTACTACTTGCACAGAAGAGCTCTTTCATTCTTCTCCAGAGTTATTACATCAGGTTTGAAGGTAATTTTCAGGAATGGTGTAGGCAGTAGCTGTGTTCTGGATGGTAGCATCTCCTGTCACAAGGTGCTGAAGTGCTGATGTGGGTTCACTGGCATCCCACAAGACAGGACACTCTTGTGTTATATTTCTCTGCCTCAGTAATGTGATATAACCTGTGAGGTCTGGAGACCTGACTTTTGGTTGACACCCAGCTTAGAAGTTTCCAACTCGGGAGCTGCAAGCTGAGAGAACACCACCAAGTGTGAAGATTTAACCTGTGTTCCTGTGGGAGGATAGACAATCTCTCTCTCCTAAGAGCCTGGGAATGCCTGGTGCTGGCCAAGAGCCATCTCTGAGCATACCCTTCAGAGTTAGGCAGTGGCAGGGGAAGCACCTTCCTTGTGGGGTCTTTAAATGCTAACTTTAGTCAAAATGTCTGAAACAGTGCTTAACTGATTTGGTTTGTGCTGGTTTTTGTGTAAAACTCAGGAATTTGTAATGCACCACGTGTGAAGTGCTACTTTATGGAAGTGTCCTGGCTTTGTTCTGAAATATAAAAGGTAGCTTTTGAATTCTATTAAGTGGCTTTTGGGCATTGCTGAACTTACTAGCTGCTACAGACAAAAACTGTATGCAATTCACATGGAAGACGTGCTCCCAGCATTTAGTTTAGTAATAGGTAGAGTCTCCTCATAATTCTGAAACTATTTAAATTATTGCTGATGGCTCATGGAAAATTCTGGAAAATATTCTGCTTAGAAAGGTTTCCCTTCATGCTGCTTTTCCTCTTCACTTGTCCTTCATTGCACTGAATGAACACATGAGGGTTTTTTCTACTTTACGTGGATCCAATCCCAAATTGGTTTGTAAAATCGTAGTTGTCTCCATAACATTCAGTTGGTGCCAGAGGTAAAATGGCCAAAGGCCAGGGTAGTTGAGACCTGAATAAAAAAGTCAGTTTAGAGCACATAGGAGTTATTCTGGATTTTAGAAGAAAAAGAAAAGAAAATAAAAAACAAAACAGAAGAAAACCCAACCCACAAAACCCCCGTTATTCTTTATTTTTATGAAATGTTTTAAATATTTCCTAATACTCTCAGGATGGCTGAAGGCATCCTTTTGCAACATCATCATTCCTATCAGTGGTTTCTCAGATACTACCAGAAATTCAGGAAGTGCCAAGACTTTCAGTATGGGAAGGGTTAACATTTGAAGATGGTTTTGTTTTTATTTTTTTCCCTTTCCCCTGTGATGTCACCCTGTTACTCACTTTGGAATAATGGGGGCCAATCTTGGTTCTGCTAATGTTGAGGATTCAGTCCATCTCACAGCTTTTGAGTTTGTGCAGTTAAATGAAGAAAGTAAAAGTTTTTATTGCCCTTAAATCAGCCCAACTCCTGAAGGAAACGATGTGGATGTGATCTGAAAAGGCTGAAGAGTTAGAAAGTTGAAAGGAAGAAATGGTTTTAATTGTTACTTAAGAAGCAAAGCAAAAGCCCAGATACCTGCCCCCCCAGCCTTTTTGCTGTTTGCAGTCTGATGCAGGCACTTGGAGCAGCTGTGCTGATGTGCTACCATGTGCCAGCTCCATCTCTCTCTGTGCCCCGTGGAAGTCAGGGCCTGACCTTGGCCATCTCTGCAGGTGCTTCAAACCCAGAAAAAAGTGACTAAGCATAGTTCAAAGAAGAGTTCAAATATCTTGAAACCTTGGCCAGGCAGTTCAGGCAGTTCCTGATGGTCTCAAAGTCTCTGTGGCTGGTGAGTAAAGGGGGCTATTTCTGTGGGATGGTTTTCATGTCAACCAGTGGCAAGAGGGGCGTGGATGCGGACATCTCCTAGAGGTAATGCCTGATGGTACGTAGTATTTTGTGGATCATAACTCTTTAGAGGTGCATGTTGTTTGCTTGGGCAGGCAGTTTTTCCTCTTTTGGATTTGTTGCAACATTTACTAAAGTCTTATTTAGTTGGATGGAAAAGCTGCTGCTCTGTACCTGAGGGACTTGTCCTATCTCTTGAGATGCAGGATTCTGATTCCTTATGCCTGAGTCTTTTCATGAGGTTATGTCAAGGAAGAGACCTTTAGAGAAGGAAAAAGCTATTACTTGCTTTAAAAAAGGTGTAATTAGCTGTGTATCAGTTGGCTAAAGGACCATCGTGATAATTTAAAAAATTTGGTTTCCTAGTAAACAAGTTAATGGAGTTATGCTCAGTTGCACTGCGCTTTCAAAAAGCAAAATGGCCCTAGGGTGCAGAAGTAAAATCTAAGCACTTTCCTTGGTTTTTTTAAATACGTAAAATAAAACACACTGATTTTCTGAACAATAGCTTGGCTTCCTGCAGTGGAAAAGTAACCTCAACTGAGAATTAAAGCCACCCACCTTTGTCTTCAGGCTCCAGAGCAGACAAATAACTGCCTCTTTCCATGGGTCCACTTTTATTTTTATATTAAACTCTTCTCCTCCTCTTCTTCATCTTGCTCTTATTTTGCTTCCCGACTTGCTCTTTTCTCCTGCTCATTCATTTTCTTTTCTCTTTCTCTTTTCTTCTCTCTCTATCCCAAGAGGGGTACTTCTGTAACACTTGAGCTGCAGATGCACATACACATGCCAAAGGGAAACAAAAATGTTTGGGCTTGGATCAGGTCCTTTTTTTAAAGGCATATATTAAAGATCTGTGATAGCCTCTAGGTACTTCCAGCAGCTTCCCCAAGGCTCGGTGCCATTTTTTGCCTTGGTGCAATTTGTATTTGTTTTGTGTCCACCCCTACTACTGTCTGCAGCTCCTCTGTCTGTCCCTTCTGTAACTGAGGCCCTCCACTGCAGACATTGTCCTTGCCCATTTGCCCACAATCACACATGAGAACCTCAGCCTTGATGAAGACCTATCCGCTACTCTAGCACTGTTAATAGAAAAAAAAAAATAAATTCATGTAGGTTAAAGGCCTCATTTCTTCCTCTTTATGCAAGCTTTTCATACTTTTGCAGAGTGCTAAATACTGTTTTGCAGATAAGAGCAGGAACATGAAACCTCCAGGCCAGGGAAATGGGAAAGTGCTGTAATTATTTGCTGCAAGAGTTTGGTCTAGCCAGGGAAGAGCCAAATACCTTGAACTGATGGCAGCAGTTAAGTAGCTGGCTGTTTTCTGGCTAGAGCAAACACTTTGCAACCTACTTTTTACTGTCTCCCTGATGGGTGAAGACAGTCTGAGAAAACAGTGGCTAATACAAAAAAAGTTGACTTAACACTTTTGCTAGTGTTCTCTTCTGAGAATGATGATGATGCCTGAAAGTGAGATGGGAATAAATAGGAGTGTATATGCATGCTAGAGAATTACCTTCTTATGTTTTAAGTTGGATGGTCCTAAAATTCGCTTGTGTTAAGGTGTGAAGTGGACTTGCTTGATCTGTCTCTCTGCATTTATGCTAGGACTGACTAGGGTTGCTGAAGACAGAGAAGAGGAATTTGCTGTCACTGTGTTCCAATGCATACTGTTCAAATACTTTCAGCTCAACTTTCTAATTCCTGGGGCAAATACTTGATATGACTTGCTAGGTTGGCAGGTTATTATGGAGCATCTACAATCTGAAAGGACCTTTTCTTTTTCTTCCAGCTCTTTCTTGCTGATCCTTTTCTGTTTATAATTTTCCCTGATAAAGAAGAAAAAAAAGTTCTTTGAACTGTTCTGTTGTAGAGAGTGGGATCATCAGTGAAAAAATAAAATAAAAGGAACAGTTTGTTCTTTGATCTTCTGTGAGATGCCATCATTCTCCTTTGGTTGTAGCATCATGCCAGGGTTATATACACAAGGTTTTGGAGTGATTTGGATTGAATCTGAAGGCACTTGGATGGATCATGACTTTGGATCGTATTCTCAGGTCAAGGAGCCAAACCTTCTCCGAAACTGCTGTGTGTCTGGTGCAGGACTGTGCCTGGGGAGACCTGCCTTTCGTAGCTCTACCACCTGGTGAGCTTCAAGAGGTGATCCAGGCTTCTAGAAAGCTGGAGAAATACAAGTCCATTATATTCTGCCATTTAGCAGCCTGTGTGATAGTAAACAGAAAAAGAAATTGTCTTTGTGTGCAGTGCCTCAAGGGCATCAGAACTGTGTTGTTTGCAGTAAGGTAGCATCAAATCCTGTCCCTCTTGCACACAGCGTTGGCCCAAGAGGAGCTTTGGTGACTGAGTGCCCAGCCTTTTCCTTATTTCTACTTGCAGATCTCAGGAGTGGAGCTCTTCTTTCCACAGGGCCTCATTACTGGGTTTTGCAATGCCATAGTGTAATTTCAAATAATACTCCTGTCTCCCATCCGTCTCTGTTGCCTCTTTTCTGTAGTTGCAGAGAGGAGCTAATGGGGTACAGCTGGTTAATAAAATGCTTGTTGCTTGACTCTAAACTGCATTCCCTGTTGCTAAACATCTTTCCACGTAGCAGCTTTGTAATGATAGAGTTTGAATACGTGGCAATTTTGCACCCACTTTCAGATGGGTTTTTAAATGAAAAAATTCCCAGAGATCCTGAGTGAAAGAAGCCATCCAAGTGCCTTCAGCATGTTTCATTGCAATAAATACTCCCTTCTTGTGGAGACCAGTGAAGAGATGCATTTCTCAGGGATCATTATTGGGACTGATGCTATTTAATGTCTTTGTTGGTGACATGGACAGTGGGACTAAACACCCTCAGCAAGTTTGGTGACACCACCAAGCTGTGTGGTGCAGTCAACACACTGGAGGGAAGGGATGCCACTCAAGAGAGACCTTGACAGGCTGGAGAGGTGGTCCTGTGCAAGCCTCATAAAGTTCAACACGGCCAAGTGCAAGGTCCCACACCTAGGTTGGGGCAATCCCAAGCAGAAATGCAAGCTGGGCAGAGACTGGATTGAGAGCATCCCTGAGGAGAAACACTTGGGGTGTTGGTCGACGAGAAGCTCACATGAGCTGACAATGTGCACTCGCAGACCAGAAAGCCAGCTGTATGTCAAGCTGCATCAAAACCTACTGTGACCAGTAGGTTGAGGGAGGTGATTCTATTCCTGGGCTCTGCTCTCGTGAGACCCCACCTGGAATACTGTGTACAGTTCTGGGGCCTCCAACACAAGAGGGATGTGGAACTGTTGGAGTGAGTCCTGAGGAGGGCCATGAAGATTCTCAGAGGGCTGGAGCACCTCTTGTATGGAGACAGGCTGAGAGAGTTTGGGTTTTTCAGCTTGGAGAAGAGAAGGCTCCAGGGAGACCTTAGAGCAGCCTTCGAGTGCCTAAAGGGGCCAACAAGAAAGCTGGAGAGGGACTTTTTACAAGGGCTTGTTGGAATAGGACAAGGGGGAATGGCTTTAAACTGAAAGAGGGAAGATTTAGGTTAGATATTGGGAAGAAATTCTTCACTGTGAGGGTGGTGAGGCACTGGCACAGGTTGCCCCAAGAAGCTGTGGCTGGTCTGTTCCCCGCCGGGGTTACAGCAGACTGGTTGGACTTTGGGGCTTTGAGCAACCTGGTCCCTGCCTGTGGCAGGGGGCTGGAACTAGATGAGCTTTAAGGTCACTTCACACCCAAAACATTCTGTGATTCAGCTCTTGCTTTAATATCAGCATATGAAGTGTCTGGCTTAATCTCCTCTACATTCTTATGTAAATTCTTAAAAAAGTAAATCCTTAATCTGTTAGTCTGTATGTAGTTTTAGGGGTTGTTGTGCAGCTTTAGCTTCACAGTAGAATTTTAAATTTGGGGTGAACCAAGTCTGTAGTTTGTAAAGGACTTGTTTCTGTGAGAAATTAGGGTATAAGATCTATCACGATAGAGAGCTGCATGCCAAGAATTGAGGCCTCTATTTGCTGGAAAGTGAGATTTCTTCATGAAATGAAGGTGGAGTAGACTATGTGTCTGTCAGCTGTGCTGTGTGCTGTCTTCCCTTTCCCCCTTTTCTCTGAACTCTCTGACAAGACTTTTTCAATAAATGAGTGCCAGTTTAACTCTCTTTTCTTTTTATTTGGGCCACATTTTCTTTTTTTCAATGGGAAGTAACACAAGACTTACAATGTGAAATGATCCTTTTGCGACTTTGTCATAAAAAGTAATGAGACTAGAAAAACTGTGGACCTGGAAGAGAATCTTTGTGAATAGTATTTCTCTATCCACAAAGCTATTTCATTTTAATTAGCAAATAAACTGTGAGAGAGCAGTAAAGAAGTATTTCTGTGCAGGCTTGGCCTGGTATTTTTTCTGAAATATTCAGAAGCAGTGATTTGAGAGAAATCAGATTGGTTGATCGCTGTGCCGTATCTTCGAGTTCTCTTGATCTTGAATTTTTTGGGGATGAGGCAGATAGGGTGATTCCTACTTGAGCAAAACAAACCCAAGAGCTGCTAGATTGCATTATGTCAATGTATGTAAGAAAATATTTAGATAGAATTTCCATTAAAAGTTCAAAAGCAGGGGGCTCATGCTGACCCCAGCTTTTAGAAGCTCTGGTAGGAAACCTGAATGAAATTTAACTCTGCTTAATGTGTTTTCATTGGCTGACTCCATGTTTTATTATCTCATGCAATGAGATCTTGGTTTGTCGATTTTCTGTTGAGGACAAAAAGTTCATGTAGTGCACATATTGAATTAAAGTATGATTAAAGGCATGATGTAATGACCCCCTCTCCTGTTCCTTTAGTCAGTATTTGCCTGCAGGGTCAATACATTACAATATTGACTTTAAAGTATTAAATAGTTTTTTTACCTTCTGAGTTTTTTGGCTCCGAGTGAGTGTAATATTAAATGTGTTGGTTGAACTGTTGGTCTAAGACTTAATGTCTAAGTAGTTTCAGGCCTGGATGCCTAATCCATATAGAGTAGCTTTCAGGACGTGATAATATCGCAACACAGCTCTAGGCAGCTTTCTGAGGTGAACCATTTCATCTTCAGTCTTTTCTCCCAGCTTCTTAACAAGTGGTAGAATTTGTCCCTTGGTGTGCAATGGAATTACTGCCCTCTATCCCTGCTGCCATCATATTTACTCTCTGCAGGACCTTCCAGTGACTAAAGGTTATGTGGACAAATCTAAATCCCAGCGCTCCCATCTTCCATGTGTGTTTCCGCTGCCTTTACATCTGTGCTCTGTTGAGTGTACAAAAGCAGCTCAAAAATCGGGATAATACTTTGCATACTCTAAGTGCTGTACAAACATGGCTTAAGTTAAAATTGTCATGAATTCAAGCAGTCACACAGGGCGGGTTGGTGCTTACTTTCCTGAACTTCCAGCTGGGAGCACAGTGGTCTGGGTGGCTCTCTTAATGTGATTTTGAACCTTCTCATGCTTCCTCTTTGCCTATATGCATTTCCATTCCCACTCTGCTGAAATCTAGCACTGGTACCCATCAGGAGGGCACACGGACAGATGTACTGAGTAATGATGGCAGCTGTGAACCATTCAAAAATATGATGCGCTAGAGAAAGGGTTTGATAATATTCTTTGCAAGGTGTCTAAACAAACAGATTGTCACCAGTGTGGTATCTTATTATGCTGTCTTTATTAAAAAAATAAGGAAAGAAAAAATATTTAGAGATACCAAGAAGTTAGTGAATTCTTTTAAAGAACCAAATGTTATAATTAGGAACCCACTACACTTAGAACTATTCTACAAATAAGCACCTCAAATCTAGCCCAGTCCCTCTAGAGAAAACAAAGGTCAGTAGGCTTCTTTGAAGATTAGCCAACCAGAATTTCTTGGACCAAGGTACTAATTACTTCCAAAGCCAAGGATGATCAGTACTTCCAAATCCAAATTATTGCTAAAAACCTCATGATAAAGCTCAGTAGTACTTCTCTCTAGCCTAACTTTTGAATTAAGGTACTTCTAGACTGGACTCTAATCAAAGGATAAAAAGCCTAATCTGAAGAGAAGGCAGGATAACAGTGGAAGTATTCTGCTTGTGGAAAGCTGCGCTTCTGCATAGCCTGATCCAAAGTCATTGAAGACTTCCTGGGTCACCAGCAGTAATTTGAGTTCAAGCAGGGTGAAGTGGAAGCAATTGCAGCTCTGAGAACCCAAAAGCATGTGTGACCAGCTGCACCATACCTGGGAAATTATGTCCTGCATTGCCAGTATGCTTGCAAGGTGGGGTCCCATATTTTTGCTTACTGTTGTCTGACAGCAAAGAGATAAGAACTGGGCTCACTATTACAAGCTGCTTCTTGGAAAGACTTATCTGCATAGTATTTAAGGTTTTTCACACTGCTGTGCTTGAGCATTCACTCGTATGTGAATTCACTCGTGTGTGAATTCACTCATATGTTGTAGCCACAGTGGCTGTGGATTTGGTAGTGTCCCAGGAGACCACAGTTTTCATCTCAGATGGAAAAAGTGGAAAGAAGTATCATTTTTGTGAGATCTGGCATAAGAAAAAAAGGTTACAATAGCACTGGGAGAGGGGGGAAAAGGGTTAGAGTTAAGTATGTCAGAAGTTCATTTCTACCTGAAGCCTACTGACTTTCTTCTGCAATTTCAGGGAACTTTGAAGTGGGTGTTCACATTGCGGATGTAAGCTACTTCGTACTGGAAGAAACAGCGTTGGATAAAGTAGCAAGTGAAAGAGCAACTAGTGTCTATCTAGTGCAAAAGGTAAGAACAACATTTCCTTTTTTCATCTGACAACTGTGTCTTCAATTTATTGTAAATTCATTTGCAAGGTTCATTTTCAGATGCCCACAGTCAAAATCTGGCTGTTATTGCAAACCTACAAAAATAAGTAAACTGATGCAAACACAAGAGCTAACATAGCTGTTAACTACCTCACAGCTTGCAGAGAAAGCACAGGATGAAGCAGCAGTTTGTGACCCCATGTCTGTGGGCAGAGACCTGAGCGTGCAAGAGCTTGCCAGCTCAGGATTCTGCAGCTCTGGAGCATATTGAGGGCCCAGAGCTGCATAGCTATGCTTGCACTGTGCTATCCTGAGATATGCCTGACAGACCCAAGCTGGTTCGACTGTTTTGCTTGAAATGTGCAGATTTGGCAGTGGTGGTGGGGAGAGTTTTGTCTTTGTCTTTAGTGCAGTAGTACTAGCTCATGCCTAGAGAAGTGGATGCATAGCAGAATAGGGTGTAAACCACCCTGTCTGACATCAGTCTGACATCCTGAGGTAGAATGGAAGTTTCACACTCTGATTTTATCTGGGTGTCCCAGATAATGGAGAAATAGTGTTCTTTCATCATGTAGTGAAAAGATACTTGCAATTGTACAGATTTTAGTGTAATAGAATGAAATGTTAAACTCAAGTTTAAAGTTGACTTCTAAACTTTAAAAATGAACAAGTTAAAATTTAACATTATCAGAAAGGAAACAGTGAGGTTTTGTCTGTGGCTGTCTTATTTTCAGTTGAATGTGCAGAAACATTTCCTAGCTCATCAGATTACACCAGCACTGTGCGTGCAGGGAAGCCAGGAAATTTGGCTGTTAGCATCCTCTGTCAGCTTGAGGCATCAGCTGCATGAAGAGAAGTGTTGAGGCAATTAGGAGCAGATTAATCTGTCTCTCCCTGCACTCCCATTCAGTCAGGTTGAAATATTTGTCTCCACAGCCTTTCCGGGATGACAGGGCATCTTTTGTAAAAAGTATAAACATATCCTACTTGCTACTTAGGATTAGGAGTGATTCTTCCCCTCCCTTCCTGGATTTCCCAGGGTTGCTATCCAGGGAAGGTCTTAAAATGATATTTGTTCCAGTAGCTTCCTTTGTCTTCTCCCCACTTTCCAGATGATAAAATGATTTATTTTACTATTGAAATAAAATTAGTGGTTTGATATCAAGCTGTTAACCTTTAGTAGCTGTTTTGTAACTTTCTTTGTGTAGAAGTAGCAAGGGACAGCTTCAGGAGGTCTCAGTGAGTCTGGCAGATTTTGTCTCTGCGGTGTGGGTTGCATGGATTAGCCATAGTAACAATGCAGAAGTGCCCAAGCTGGGTTGGTGGTAGTGAGACCAGCAGCACACAGGTGCTGCAGTGTGGGACCAAGGAATGGCCATGCTGGGAAACACCAGTTGCAGGTGACTTGCTGTCTGCAGGAGTGGGAAGCAATGTATATGTCATGGAAACAGCGTTTCTGACACCAGAGTCTTCCCAATCCTACAGTCTCTCCAGTGATAAGCCTTTGGCTTCTGCAGTGCTCTGCTTCCCCCTCTGATGGGTGTCTCAGTGGCCATAGCTCACTATGGGAGATGTGGGCTGGCCCAAGGGGGCTATTACTGCAAGGCAGCAAAGCTGTAGACCAGGAAGATGTTGGGGCAGTATTTCCAAGTCAAAATACCGTGGTTTGAAGGCATGTTAGTTTTCTTTAAAGGGAGAAGGAAGATTTTCATGTAGAAAGGAGACGTTTTCCATGGAAATCTAGTTGAATACAAAAGCTAATTAGATTTTCTTCCAAAATGCTTTCCCCCACAACACTACCAGTCAGTCACATGTGATACCAACATAAATTATCTGTTGTCTGTAATCTTCAATAGCTCTGTAACTACATTGGCCCAGCAGTCAGAATTAGTGTTTTACTCGCACTCCTCCCTGCAGAAAATATATATTAGGAGTGCAAACTAGGTTAGATGATGAAATGGTCAATATTTTAATTGCAAGAGATGAAAAGGAGAGAGGAGATGGGCAAAGGAGAGCAGCCAGGATGTCTGAAACAAGATGGTAGCATAACTCTTGCAGAAAATATGCTTTCCTTTGATGGAACTGTTTTGTAAGACGGCTGTGATTCTGCTAGAGGTTAACACCATGCTAATCCTCCCAAAGAAGTTAAATAAAGCCACATATTTAATTTTCTTGAACTCTGTACCCACAAGGGGAGTTATTGCGTGATTGCTAGTGGTCTATTTAATAGAAGTCAAAAAGTTTTTGAAATAAGAGTGTATCAGGTTTTAAGAAGCAAGAAAACCTAAACAGTTTCCTCTTTTTTGGCACATCTTACAGTGTTATTTTAGGTGTGAAGCAGCTTGAGTGAGAGGTCAGCCATAAATCCCTGTAATATTTTATTGGTTCTATTTTATACTGGAGATCAAAGATCGGAACTGTAAGCCTATCTTCATGTTGAGACCAAGGACTTCGAGTGTCGTGGTTCAAGCCCAGCCGGCAACT